>NW_021680521.1:88878-146186 GCF_001412515.2 Diachasma alloeum | reverse complement strand
CCCTCCCAATTGTACTTTTCAAAATAACGATCTTCTCAACAAGAAATTCTCTCCGGAAGAATTCGACATGGCTCTCTCTTCATGTAAAACATTCTCGTCACCTGCCCTCGTTATAATTGATTTATTATTTAATAAACAAACTCCCGAATAATTACAAATCCATAATCGTAAAAATTTTTAATGAACTTCTAGATCACGGCAATTTTCCTGAATCTCGGGAACAATTCCTTGTTTTTCTCCTGCTCAAACAAATCGCCGGTAAATTCAGACTCATATCATTGGTCCCCTGTCTTCTCAAGCTTTGTGACAAATTAGTATCCTTCAGACTGACTTGGTGGGTGGAAACTGAAAACATTCTTCCTAAAACACAGTTCGTTTTCCGTCGTAATAAATCTTGCGCCGACAACCTGGCCTTCCTTACTACCGCTGCTTTCACGCGATTCGCCAAAAGTGAATATACCTCCTGTGTATTTATCGATATAAAAGGGGCCTTTGACGACGTGGACCCTTCCATTTTTTAATCTAGCCTCCTTGGGGATTTCAAAGCCACTTTCTGATTTTATTTACCGCAACACAGCCTATCGCCAACTCTTCTTTGTCATAAACGGTAAACTCACAGACCCCAAGCCCATCAATAAAGGGACAGTACAAGGTTGTGTCCTAACCCCCATCCTTTTTAATATGTTCAAAATTAATCAACTTAAAAGTCGAAACGGTTATGTTTGCAGACGACTGCGATCTTATATCAAGAGACTCGGACCTAAATTAATGTCTCCAGATTCTCACTAATACAGTCAATGCCGTTAGAAACTTTCTTTTAAATGGTAAACTAGAAATTTCAGAAGAAAAAAACCAAATGGTAATATTTAGCCGCAAACATTTCTCTTCTTCAAATCATTACATCACCATCAATGGACACTGAATAACAGCATCAGAAAGTGCAAAGTTCTTGGGGGTTAGCCTTGACTACCGCCTCATATTTTCACCCCACATAAAACAATTGATTCGTAAAAATTCTCAGACTATATCAATGATGAAATCTCTTACATGGTTCAGTGCTGACCCTAGAATTCTTTTAACATTCTAACGTGGTCTCATAAGAAGCTTCCCCGAATGTGGATCACATATTCTCCTCCCGTCTAATCTACCTGATTTCAGAAGATTAAATAAGCTGCAATTTAGAGCTATTCGACTTACTCTCGGCTACCGTCAATCAACTTCTACGAAATTCATGCTGGCTGAAGCCCGTGAAACTCCTCTCCTAACCCATTTTCAACAGCGTTCTGATCTTACCAGAATTACATCTCACCAGAATTTCATCGTTCTCAGAACATCCCGTCCTAACTGAACTTGGCACCCTTCATTCTGTTCTAATACGAAAAAAAGTAACATCCATAACATTAAGAGCGGTTTTCCGATTTATAAATCATTCTCCAGAACTGATCAATACAAATCAAAAATATATTGCGGTCCTCTTGCCACCCCTTGCCTCTATCCTTATGAAATTGCCACTCTGAACGCACCACCCAACATCGATCTTTCCATTGGTATGAAGGTGCACAAAGCCAAAAACCAAGAAGAAGAACGCCGAAAATCTATCACTGCAGCCAAGCTTCAAGAATATACTCAAATTTACA
The DNA here is from genome assembly GCF_001412515.2 of Diachasma alloeum. NCBI lineage: Eukaryota > Metazoa > Arthropoda > Insecta > Hymenoptera > Braconidae > Diachasma > Diachasma alloeum. Next base: position 144,549 of record NW_021680521.1, on the reverse strand, counting down.
CCGACGGGTGAAAAACTGGCTTGAAAAAATATGTTGGTTTCTCGGTCCATATCCCATCTCTGTCAATTGATCTTAAATTCAAAATCATATCATACACATCTATTTTCACAGCGGAAGCCCTTAATCATCTATTTTGGCCTTGTCCTAAGTACACTCAGGAGCGTACCTCCCTCATGAAAGCACTGAATAAAGCGAAAATCAAAGATCGAAACTTTTTTAAATTGTGAAAGTCACCAGATGACAAAATTGCCTACCGTAACTTTTTAAACGCATCAAAAGGGAAATTTTCCCGGTGGCCTGGCGTAGTGGTTAAGGCCGTTGCCTCACAACGGATAGGTTCCAGGTTCGATTCCTGGCCGGGTAGAATGGTGAGATCTAACCATTTTTAAAGTCTTGATCAATCGCCATATAGTCTCATCAGACTCGAAGCGATATAAAATAAGCATAAAAAAAAAAAAAAAAAAAAAAGGGAAATTTAATTCGCCCTCGATTCTATTTTCTTCTGCCACTTTAAACAGAAAAGTCCCTAACAGGGATAGCGGCCGTTAGACTGTGGACTAATAATTTAGTAAACGACTGTACCTGAAGGGATTCAACGTGGTGCGGAGTGATAGAGTGACTGATACTAGCGGGGGAGTTGGCGTCTTTGTTCGAGATGGTTTGAGATACTCTGAAAGGGCTGACCTATACACTGGTGAAGGTGCGATTGAGAACTGTGTGGTCGAGTTATTTTTGGAGGGAGAGGATACTTTTACGATGATGTCTTGCTACCAGATGCCAAATATACAGGTGGACAGAACTATATGGTCAAATTTTCTTGCTCCTTTTCAGGGTAAATTCTTTGTGGGAGGGGACTTAAATGCTCATCATCCGATCTGAGGAGATAGTACACTGAAAAAAAAATTTTAATATCTGAAACATATTTTGTCAAGTAATTATTTGTCAATTGTTTCATTCTTCCAGACATTTCAACTCACGTGGCCTGAGAAAGGTTTCATGCTTTAAAACATTCTTGTACTCAAATATGATTCTGTCGCAAATGAACTCTTTCAATTCGCGTAGAAGAATCGTCAATTTTCAAGTATTTATTGTTTTCATGAGTTTTTCGTTATGCAGTTCGAATATTTCGACATACAATATTTTTTTATGATATAATGCGCAATGATAATGATAAATGAAAATTCATTCGAGTTCCGTGAACCGTACTCATTCTGAAATTTAAACCATTGAAAGGAATTTACTTCTCTCAAGTAAATATGGTCTACGTATTAACAAATTTTTCTCTCAATGTAGGGATGATTTTGAAAGTCCAGGTATAGCGGACTTTCTCCTGGATTCAGATATTGTTCTTCTCAATGGGGGAGATCACATCTACCTGTCTTCATCTTATGGTACGGAGAGTGCAATAGAGTTGTCCTTCTCTGATCCGGACTCTACCCTGGTATCTCGCTGGAGAGTCGGGGAAGGTGCATGATGCAGCGATCGCTATTCATTATTTACTGAGATTAATAGAAAAGTAGAACAGTCAATGAAGAATTTTGGGGTTAAAAGAATTTACAACTCGAAAATTAATTGAGACATGTTTATTGATGAGATTACAGAGGGGGTGCATCATAATGATATGAACTTTAAAAATAATTCAATAGATGTTTGTTACTCTCAGTTTGTAGGACAGATTGAGAAATGTACCGGAAACTCCTCAGGTAAAGGGAAAAAACATACTTTGGGGAGGGGTATTCTGGATCGAGCTCGAAATCAGCATAAAAATACAGAGATTAAAAAAAGATCCAATCCTTGTAAATGATGGTGTACACTATCCAGTGAATATAATAAACTGGTCTGCTTAAGGAGGGCGGCAAAAAATAAATGGGAATGTTCGAAACCTATGCGAATTTCATTGAACTCAAGATAGCAGAGGCGCGATCCAAGATAGGTTTCAAGAAGAAAAAGAACGAAAAGTTTGTCAAATTTATGGATGGTCTGACCAGGTTTACTGACCCGAAATACATGTGTAGTACTATTAAGGCATTCAAGAATAGATTTAACTGCAAAGAAGAAAATCGAGAGTAGACCTGAGATCTTCGAGTCAGCCCACAATACTATTGAACAGCTTTGCCCCCACTCCCCTAATTCGTCGATTAGTTGGATTCCTGATCTTTACCATTATAACCAAGAAATCTTTTTGGATCTCCCTTACACAGTAGAGGAATTGAACTATTCTGTTTCTACTCTGAGACTCAAATTGAGTCCGGGGCTTGATGGTATCAATTATTATCTGATTTCCAAATTTCCCTTAGCGGTAACAGAATTCTTATCTGACCTATATAATAGAATTTTAGAGAGCAGTACTATTTCATGAGAGTGGAGAAATACAAAATCCATTTCATAGCTAAGAGTGACGGTAAACGGGTCAGATCTATTTCATCAGCTGCATGTCTGCTTAAAGTTCGTGAGAAAATGATCAATTTTAGACTATTTCCTTCGACCCAGTTTGGATTTCGTAGGAATAAGTCCTGTATTGACAATCTTGCTATTGTCACATTAGAGATCTTTGATGCCTTCGAGCGTAGTAAGGTGGTTGTCACCGTGTTCATGGATATACGTAGCACTTATGACAACGTTCTCAGCGACGTTCTGTTCAAAGATTGAAAGAAACAGGTCTTCCGAAAAATTTATTGAAATTCATTTCTAATTTGGTCTCGACGAGATATTTGCACTTTCGTTATGGCTACATCGATAAAACTCATCCGACATTCAAGCATTTACCTCAGGGGAGTGTATTATACAGGGGAATACCCTGAATACCCTTTGTTGTATTCTCTATATATGGCTGATCTGAATAAGTGTGCGGTAAAACAAGAGCTCTTACCAATTTTGAAATTTCACTTAGAAGAAGGGATTACAGTAGATACCTTAACTCGATTTCATGTCAGATGCCTATTCTCAGGTTCCCGGACCAGCCTGTGGTGGATTATTTGTTTAACAAGCACCTCCTTTGTGTTAAAAAAGTGCTGGCGCAGGTGAGGCTTTCTAATATTCATAGCTGTTTCATTAGTCATCCTTCAGGAATCATCAAAATTAACCTAAAGGGGCAGTGTCATTGTTGCTGGCAAGAAGAGACAGAGATGTTAAAGCACCTAATATTTGAATGCAATAATTTTCATGAATTACGTTTGAAATATCTTGCCCCTATTTTACAGAACTATCAGAACCCTGACAATCCCACCTCTGACTTTTTTAAAGTAATGGAGACACGTTCCTCTTTTTGTGAAGATTTTTATTATTTTATGAAAGAAATGTTAACTAAGAGAAGTGAAATTATTGAAGCTCAAGAAGCTGAACGGACTTAAAGGCTTCCAGGTATTATTAGGTAGATTACTCAAGGTAGTTGGTTAGTCAGAAATACAGCGAATTTAAGCTAAGGATGAATGTAAGCAATTTTGAATCTGTATAGATACACAGTTTAAAACTATCTCAATCAAATAGCTCTCTAGTGTTCGCTTTCTTTTTTATAATTGTTACACAGAAACACAAAATACACACAACTGTAAGAATTATGTACTTCTCTCCACCCCTCTGATGGGATCTTTGTATCTCGAGAAATAAATAGATAGAATAAGTGTGCGGTCGAAGAATGTAAGTTAACCCAGCTTGCTGATGATGGTCTGGTTTACGCTGTCCTTTACGGGGCTACCTGTCTATTTTCGTCTTACTTGGGAGGAGGGAACTGTCGCAATGGTTAACAAATGTCAGAATACCTTAAAAGTCATTCGATATTCTTAGTCTTCGATATATGTGCTGTGCAGCAGACTCTACCCGAGTGAAAACGTTAGTCAGGTCTTGATCAGACACTGATCGAGTTATCATAGATTCTGATCAGGTATGTAACGCTATAATTTTGGATTTTCCACTAGGGTTTCACCGCCTACCATCATTAGGGATTAATTAAATTTAAATTTTTTGAGAGAAAAAATTAGTAACTTCCTAGCCGGGAATCGAACCCGGGACCTCCCAATGTCGCGTCGGGTACTCTTCCCATCTGAACTACCAGGACACTTACAAATTTCACTCTCAAATTGAATAATATCCGAGTGGAAATTTTAATCAGGTCTTGATCAGATACTGATCAAGTTATCATATCAAATTCTGATCAGGTATGTAACGCTATAATTTTGAAAAACACAAAAACAAATGTTTTTTTTTTTTAAACTGGGCCAAGAAATAGTTTTGTTTGATTCCTACTGGGAAATCGAAGTTTTTGAAAAATACATAGAAATAAAAAAGGAAGCCAAGTTAGGAATTTTGAATAAATGGTGATAGTGCACAATCAGATTTCTATAAAAAAAATAGTTCTCAATGGAGTAAGTATTCTAAAAATATTCTCCATGAAATAAAAAATCAGTAAGAGCAAGACCAACGTCCTTGGCGCGGATCAAGGGATGGAGGAGTAGATTGATACAGACAGTGAATTGAAAAACTTCGCGCCAAGAACGTTGGTCCTGCTCCTACTGATTTTTTATTTCATGGAGAATTTTTTTAGAATACTTATTCCATTGAAAACTATTTTTCTTATACAAACCTGATTGTGCACTATCACCATTTATGCAAAATTCCTAACTTGGCTTCCTTTTTTATTTCTATGTATTTTTCAAAAACTTCGATTTCCCAGTAGGAATCGAACAAAACTTTTTCTTGGCCCAGTTTTTTTACAAAAACATTTATTTTTGTGTTTTTAGGCAGATTTCATTATTTTTTTTCAAAATAAGCAAGGACTGTTTTTACATCCGGTGAAATTTGTTCTTTTCAATTCAATTTAACTGATTCATTTTTCATAAGATAGAACATTCTTTGAATCAATAATTGAAGGAAAATAAACAGTTCCACTCCAGATTTATTTTCTCCACCGAATTTTAAATTTTAATAATCTATTAACAATTTTCTGACTTGATTTAGTTCCTCATTCGATTTTTGCTCTGATGATTCCTATATGGATTGTATTTCGTGGAGAGATGAACTGATTTCCTTATAGGAATAGTCGAACAAAATGTTCACAAAGAATTCTTTTTGAAAACATCTGTTTTTGTTTTTTTTTGTTTTTAAAAATATTAGGGAAACATTGGGTGGAATGGACTCTTCTGACTTCTTATTTCAATATTTATAACCAAGGAACAAATTCATCGATTGAGCTCAGTCTAAGCTTATTATAAAGGGGCTGACTGTACTTTAATTTTTTAAAAATCCATTTCATCAGCACTTCAATAAGACATCAACATTTTGGAAAGGGTTCAAAGTGTCCATTTAATCCCACTGTCTCCTACTAATTTTTCCTAAATAATCACAAAATTGTTCACATTTCACTGTCACTTAATTTAATGAATTTTTTCCACGGAATGAAAACATTTTCTGTTACACTCGGAGAAAAATAAATATTTTCTTTTCGAATGTAACTATTCACGGACATTTAATAATTGATCACACAATATTTTCGACACATCTTCCTTTTGTCACATTCCAAACATCAACCGATAACATAACCGATAACCACAAACAGTACATAAACTACCTTTATGTCCGAGGTCCGCATATGAATATAGATATGGCGGGATGAAATTCGAATTTTCGACGAGAGAAAACAAAATAGAACACCGAGTCGATTTTCTGTTTCATTCTAATAAGTGATTTAACGTGAAGAAGAACATTTTCTGTGGCTCTCCATAACAACATCACAACCCACATTCAAATGCACTGGTGGCAAGCCTTCAACGTTGAATATGAAGCTCAGTTGGACCGGCGCTGCCAGCGTTACAACTTGATTCTCACTCTTTATAATGTGAATCGCGAGAATGTAAATATCAACTCGTTGCTATGCGCCTATCTTTTTTACTGTTAATCCAAACAATACCATAGTTACACCGTTGAAAAGCTCATAGGCGATTTATATAATGTAACTAACGACACTTTCCCGATTTGTCGTCCCGTTTTCATTATACCGAATGTAAATCATTTAGAGGTAGTGGAGGGGGAAGTTCTGTCGTGTATAGATACGCGGTACTCTCGGCCTGATGTTTTGCAGTCGGTCAAAACTTTTCTTGGCCGATACGCTACAGCGTATCTCGATTTTCCACTAGGGTACTTTGTTACTGAGATTATATAAAGCATTGATTAGATTCGGATTAGAATATAGAGGATTTTCGATGGATTCGTTGATAATAGCCCAACAGTCGAGGATTAACAGAGTTTAATTCTAGGTGTTGAGATTGGCTTTGGGTTATAGACAAAGTACTCCGATAAAAATTCTAGCTGAGGCCTGTGAACCTCCTCTGAAGTTGAGATATAGATACTTGGCGAAAAACTACCTACAAGGAAACCGTCCCGAGTGCCCCTCGCCGATTTCGATGACCTTGAAATATGTTATTCTCCATCAAAATCTAAGGTATACGTGTTTTTTTCGGCAGAAAAACACTTTTAGGGGGTGGAACCGACCCCAAAGTTGATACATTTCTGGGGCCGTTTGCTAGATTCATATTTTTACACTCAACATTTCGAAATGAAATCANTTTTTTATGCTTATTTTATATCGCTTCGAGTCTGATGAGACTATATGGCGATTGATCAAGACTTTAAAAATGGTTAGATCTCACCATTCTACCCGGCCAGGAATCGAACCTGGAACCTATCCGTTGTGAGGCAACGGCCTTAACCACTACGCCAGGCCACCGGGCTGCATAATAATCTATGAGAAAAGTCATGGAAAATATCGTTGGTTGAGTTCGGATAGGGGTGAATTACAAAGCAATTATAAGGGTTGTGATCTGTAAAACTCTTGTAAGAAAAAAATTTTACTTGAATCTCGATGATATGGATTGCATTTGAAAGAGTGAAAAAAAATAGTGAATACGTTGTGACAATTGTCACATTTATTTGCGCCAATTTCTTTTGTTGAAAATTATTAAATTAGAACCTGAGTCTCAGGAAGACCTCAACCTCTCCTTTTTCCTTATCAATTGATGAAAAACCATCGGGACAGCATGGAGATAAGGAAAAATACAAATCCCACGTGAATTTGTTCGAGAGAGAAAGAGAGGGTCTGAAGAAAGAAGAGGACGACCCCGAGAAAAATCTCTTGGGGTGACTTCAAGAGGACCCGGATCACATGAAATCCCCCAACCGACCCCCTATCCGTCGCAGAAGTGAGGCAAGGGAACAGGAGGGCGAGAGGGCCTCGCGAGGACGATGGCCAGCTGACGACATTCAAATCGAAGAACAGCGGGGGACTCTGATTCCTAAAGAATTCGCATTATAAATAATCATAATGATATCTAAGGCTCGGGGTCACTGGCCATCAATCTAAGATAGTCAGATGTGTCAAGCGGGGGATTAACCCCACCTCTTCTAATATTCTTGCGAATTTTGAAGAACTGCGGGCCTACGTGTCGAAACTGAGGCACCGCAGTTCTCCCCGAGACATGAGAAGTCATTCAATTATCGTAACAGTAACATATAGTAAGAATTAATAGTTTGGGAGCCTAGACTCGAGATATAGAAGGAAAAGACGTGGATTGGAGACCCTGAGGCTGGAGGTCAAGCTAGACGGAGAATTGTACACCTCCTGGACGAGCCAGGGCGACCCCGAGCCACGCTGAATAGCTGAGCAAGCTGAGTACTTACATTGTTCTGGAGGTATCGATTTCGAGCCATCCGCGGGGAATTTCCGCCCATTATTGTCGTTGTGTTAAAATTCATTTGATTTATCGTTTCGAGTTGAGTTCAACTGAACCATTTTTATTCTTGGGAATTATAGTTATCAGGGACGCTTCTGTCCCCTGAATTTTCACTACATTTATTTTCTTCTCAATCATATATGAATTATTATTTGCATTTTGTATCAATTTAACTCTGGGAAAAATATATTATTTTCTATTCAAATTGGAAATCAAGAGTTGTGATTCGTTCTATGTGGGATTGTGTTTGATTTTAGGATTTTTGGGTAGCTTTAAGATTATTGGAATTTATTGGAAGCCTCAGGAATTCGAAGACGGAGTATCGTCCTCCCTTCTCCTTGTGAAAAAGAGCACGGGTAATTTCGTTGTTGATAGATAAGGAATTTGGTTGTTTTCTGGGGTTTTGTGCGTTTGCGCCCTTGGAAAATAAACGCACTAGCGCCTAAAGGGTCAAAGGGGCGTCCACAATTATCTATGGATGGTTTTTATTTAATTTAATATTTTTGGAAATTGGAATTTGTCATAACGTATTTTGATTTTTCTTCAAAAAAAGAATGTAAGGGGTGAACCACACCCAAAATTCTGTGAAGTTATTACTGGCAAAATATTGAAATTTCCTCTGTACAAAGATGATTTTTGAAGTTATTAATGAAGAAAGTCGTTAGTCTTGTTCAGGAGAATCGGTCATGAAGGAATTTGAATGGTTGAAATAAAAATATTCCGTTGCAAGGAAAGTATTGATCCCACTTTATCAGCACCGATTGAAAAAAATAAAAGGGTAGTAGAAGTAAGAGTATCTGTATTCTCTCGAAATTCAGGTGTCAAGAAGTAACTATTTCACGTATTGTATGTACTTAAAATGAGAGGACATTCGATCTTTGTCTTTTGGAATGTGACTGGAAATTTGGGTAACATAATGGAAGTTATTCAAGGATGATCGCAAATGTAAGATTGAAGAGAAAAGTTGATAGAAAGCTTATGTTTAAGAATGTTTACCAATTCTGTACAGATATAAATAATCAGCCGAAAAAAAGTCAGTGGCTCTTTGCCAGAATTATTTTATATCATTTTCTCGGTATCAGATTTCAATACCTCACTTCAAATTTCATATGGAGAAATAGTATGGTCAGTCTAATTCCGACGATCAAAAGTGAAACACTCTCGCGACCAAGTAGTGTTTTGTTCATTATCATCATTTTTGCTTAAGTTTTCGCAACTTCGTGTATACTGTATATCCAGCAATTATGTACATTGTGGTATGGTCCCAAATATCATAGAATAATCAGTGCTATTGGAGTAAATGATAAGTTTAATTTTGACAAGAATTGAACGATTATTATCAAAGGAAATGAGAGTCAATCCTATCAATGTCCTCCAGTTACTGCTGGCCACATTTCAAGGGATGAACATCCCTGAATCACCAATAAATAATGAAGAAATTCAATTGAAAAATAGCATCGAGGAAATTTTATTGAATGCGATGAATGAGTATTCTGGCGTCGGAGTAGTAGAAAACGATTCTTTCAACTTCGAGGAATCATACAAAGACTGGGAGATGGAGATTGTAAAGGATAAAGAATACGGAGATGCCCTACATGAGCCGATGATAGCCCGTGATACTTGGACAAAAAATGACGAAAATTTGTCGTATGACTATAAGACCAGAGCTGTTACTTACTGGCGCAGTGGCAAAAAAAAGAATTTAAGCCTAGAATCTGTCAAGCAGAAATTAAAAAAAATGAATTTCCTGCGACAATTGAGACGGTGGCCACATACGATAAATCAGGGTGGTGGCTGTAAGGGTAAGCTTGAACGGATTTGTAAGCATACATTACAAAATTTCAAATCTGCTCTTGATGGTGGCATGATCATCCATGATTGTGACTTACGACGATGGGCACTACAAGCTCAAAAAAATATAGGTTTCGAAGATTTTCGCTTTAAAGCATCCGAAAAGTGGATATGACTATTCAAAAAAGCGCATCGCATCGTCTCACGAAAAATCAATAAGTTTGTGACTACGAAAACTATCAAAGACCGTCACGCTTTAGAGGAAAAATCAAAACAATTTGTTCAGGATGTGAAGCAACGTATTCCAATTTACGGTTTATCAAATATATATAATTCTGATCAAAGTGGATTTCAGTTCGAGATGCATTCAAGATGCATTCAGGGATGCAAGGCGAGAAGCAACTACAATGTGTGGTGCAATCATTAACGTCCACAACACATAGCACCACTATACAATCGACGATATCTGCCGAAGGGAAACTCCTCTTTCCACTCTTTTTGGTTTTAAAAGAACCAAGTGGTCATTTCGGATCCAGGGTAGAGTCAAAACTATTTCAACCAGACAATGCATACGTAGACGTGTCCAAATCTGGTAAACTCACTTCAGGTACGAAATTTCGTCAAATCGTCTAATACTTTGGTTGAGATTTACGTTTAGTGATGGAATAATTTCAAAAGCAATAATTATATATTCTATGATTTTTTACAGAACATTTCAAAACTTGGTTAGAACAGATTTTTTTCCAAATCTTGGTGCGAAAAGTCTCTTATTGATTGATTCATGGACGGAACATTGTGCTCCAGTCATCGAGGGTACCAAGGCTCGGAATAAGAATGTAGAGGTGATGATTATACCTCAAGGGACCACCGAAAAATTTCAACCGCTTGATGTTTTTGGATTTCGAGTGTGGAAAAATTTCATTAGACATTTCTCTGACAGTGTTATATTAATGGATTATGATATAAAGTTACATTTGAAAAATAATATCATCAAGCTCCAATCACTTACTCATAATCAATTGCCATCCCTACGATATGTTAATCTTTTCAAATGTTCTAGGTTCAGGAGCGGTTATGTAGAAATCAAAGCAGATGAATTTGAAGATCTCGTGCAATTTGCATTTGGACAATCCTGTAAATCGCATTGTAAGATTCCAGGACGTAAAAATGTTGCAATTATTCATTGTTCTTGGTGCAAGAAGTCATTATGTTTCAAACATTTCTTTGACGATTATCATTACTGGAGCAAATATAATGAATGATCCGTCTAATACGTTCGCTCGACAATGAAGTCGCACGAAATCTCGAAGGAAGGAAGCCCATTATTCTTTATATTCTCTCTGTTTAATTCAAATTCACTCCATCGGAGTCTGTATATGAATGGAAAATTTTGTGGAATATCTGAAAATATAATTTCTCGGGGAACTTATAATTTGTTGTGTGACGGCGCTAACCAACGTGAACCTCAAAGCTTAAAATATAAACCGTAGACTTATCCATAACTCGATGCGAAACTCAAAACAGCCGGAGTGTTGTCACCTTCGGCCTCTACTCCTCGATGTCCCCATGAAAATCCTCGAAAATGGAATAAACGAAAGAAACGGAAAAACGAGAAAATGTTGTCGGGCGCCAGCTGACTATTGTGTCAACGATCGGCATTAAAGAGAAACATATGAAAAACCTAGCCATAATTGGGGAAATCAAGGCAGAGGTTGCGGAATTAGCTCGACTAGCTCGGAGGTATTCGGAGAGCGGGGTAGGATCGGTCGCTCGGTCTTAGGAAGGATGTCGCGAATTCAACGAAATATACCAAAAAAATCAAGAGGAAGAATCAGAAAATTAATTAAATAGGAGATGAGAGAATTACTTGAAATTTACTCCGTGATTTATTCAACTTCTCAATAATATTTCAACTCAAATCGAATTTCTATTCTTCATAAATAAAATAAATTAATTTCAATTAAATTCAACCAAATTAAATTCAATCAAATTCCCGAGAGTGAGAGTACATGAAATGACCTTGAGAGAGAGGTTATCGCAAAGGGAAATGGGGGGGTCCGAAGAATTCAAGCCAACGATCTCTCCGCATCGTCCAGACACTGGAATGCTGGAGGATCTGAAGGCTATGTTAATTCCAATGCGATGATCTCGGCGAATCTCCTAAGAATAATAAATGACAATTAATGGGCGAGGAACTCAAGTGTGCAAATGTCACTTAAGAGTGCCATTTTGTCCCATATTCGAGTCCGTCCTCCATCAAGGGCGTCGTCGCGTCACAGGAAAATTCCTAGAGCTCACGAGCTTCAATGTCGTGATTTTCGGGGTCTCGTCCTCCGAGAAACCTGAAAGTAATAAATTAAAACCTTGGGGGAACTTTACTGAGCTAGACCAGCACTCATTTGAGGCTTCAATTCGCTCTAGAAAGAGAATAAACCGCCATGTGCACGACAGCGTCACCCACGGTACGTGAGGAGCATGTGTGCACTTATAGGCATGTTTTATTCACTTTTTCCCACTAAAAATGGCACTGGACATTCCCCATATGTTCTCGAGGGTTCTATTGAACTATTTATGCACTCAGAAGGTGCATTAATTGTCCAACAAGGCCTATTGGTGAGCGGAAAGGGCACAATGGCACCATGGCAGGGCACGAGCCATGTGCGGCTTTTTATTGGGTCTCACTGTCCATTTTCACTATCAATTGAGTTTCACTGGGGTTCTATCACTCGGGAGAGGTCTAGGAAGCCGGACGAGGGTTTTATGTACTCACTGGTGCATTTATCCACTCGCTCGGAGGAGTTTTGGTGGTTGGGAATGCATCTCGGTGTCACTCTCGTGAACGCCGGTGCACTTTTCCCGGAGGTTATCACTGGGCACACTGGGAATAAATGCACTTCTCTTCTCGGCAGAGAGTGTACATGATGAATAAAAATGTCCTTACCATGTTCCTCGTGTGGGCCCTCACCGATGGTATCCACCAACTCTCTCGACCGCTGTCAATATTCTCGGGGATATCGTCGCAGTGGTTGCTTGGGTCCAACTCTCTAGTAAACTGCGTTTTACCGGCGGATGTTCTCAGCTGGGTGGTGCGACTGGCACGCCGCCTAGCTATCGCTGGGGCGGGCTCATGTAAACGAGCACGCAGGGATTCCAATTCAAATGGGTTTTAAACTTATTTNCTCATGTAAACGAGCACGCAGGGATTCCAATTCAAATGGGTTTTAGACTTATTTAGGCATTTCGCCGTTAATTATATTTTTATGAATTAACCCAATGGGTTTTTATCCGTAATGACTGAACGATAGTTATCTGGAAGTTCGGAAAGGGGGAATTAAGGCAGTTGTTCGCGTTTTCTCCTCGTGAATGCACTTCACACCTGAGTGAGTGCACTTTTTCGCTGCTGTCACTCTCCCGGGAGTCATCCTGAAATCACCATGAACAAATGTAAAGAGAGAATAGCCCTTGGCGATTCATGCAGTCGAGTGGGCTATGTTCATCCACATCGCCTTCCAGCTGTACTGGTGAATCCAATGACTCCACGAAGCGCCTTAGCCAGGGAGCGTGAGTATTTCACCTCAACCTCTGTAATCAGCAGCCTGCACCCAACGAGATCAGCGAGAACTACCGGGAAGCTCGGTTTATCGGCTCTGAACCACGGTGGATCGTCGTCCCTCTCGGGATCCGCGAGATTTTAAATACAAAAATATAACTAGGAAAATACAATTACGGTAAATTTTCCCTCAACCGTAAAACCGAAAAATAATCCCCTAAAATCCGAAATAAACCAGGAAGATAACTGAAAGAAAATAGAACGAAAACTTTAATATTACTTGAACCGGAGATTTTACTTTTTACTCGTTTTTAATATGTATCGATACTTGAATTTAATTATTTTTATTGAAATTCAACGTTGTTTTCCCGCGAGGTGCCTTCCTGATGTTCTTGGAGGCCGGTTTCCCCGAGCTGGGGCTGGAGCTAAAGGGGTGTTGCATCGCCCTTCGGTAGGGGTGCTAACTTTTTGGGGTTAAAGAAATCGCGACTCTCTCTCGGAAAAGATCACAATAATTTCACACTTACCTACTCACTCTTAAGATTTACTTAATTCTACGATGAAGTTGTATACAGGTGGTGGAATTCTCGAAAATTCCGTCACAGTTGAATGAAGTTACGTACACTGATAGAAGAATTTATTCGGGGTTAACGGGGCTCTTTAACTATTAAGATCATTCATCAATAGTTGACCCCTCAAGGCCAACGCCCCTTTCATACTAACCTCGCCGCGTGCTGAATAACAAAAAATCCACTAATTTCCAATAGCCCCAAGATGATGAAAAATGGAAATAATCGAAGTTAAGTGATTAGTTTCCATAAAAGAGTTTGTACAAAGTCATAACTTTTTTTATTTTCGGAGATATTGAAGTTTGAAAAGAGATATGCATATATGCAAAGTCGGTTCCATGACTATTCACCACAAAACAAACTCAACATGCAAATTCAACACACTACAACTCAACACATGCCCAATTCAACACACAACGAATTCAGCACATGCCTAATCCAACAAAAACAAATTGCACACAACACAAATTCAACAATACATAAGAAATGATTTCACATGGTTTTTATGCAAATTTTTTAACGAAAAAAAAATTCCTAAACAAGAAAAAAATCTTAATTCAATTTTGTTCCATACCTCCGCTCCACTTTATCATCCTTTTTACGTAATAGATTATAAATATACCCATTTCTCCTCAATTGTCGTGTGCCTCTTTGGCTAAGTACGAATTGAAGGGGCATCGTGGAGACTATAGAATCAAGGCCACAGCCCAAACCATACTGAAACACGGGGAATACAAACGATACAAATACTTACCATTTCTTCCTGACGTCGCATACAGAAATGAATAAATCCATTCCGCAGGCATTCGAATTTGTTTTGATATTTATTCCAATTCAAATACAGCCAGGTCAATGACTCATATGTTTTCAAATTTATGTAGAATCCAAAATTTCTGTGACTACCCGAAATGTATGTGGCGAATAAACAATGAGTTGAAAAAAAATGTGGAAAACACAATGTGTCGAATAGACCGGATAATGAAAAATATTGTGTTGAATAGACTATGTATTGAATTGATGTGTTGAGATAAATTTGCATAGTGCAAAATAGTCATGCCACCGCGAAATCTATATTTTCAGCCCCTATAATTCCCTTATAATTCATCCCTTCTGAACACGACTAATGACTTTCTTCATCAATGACTCAAGAAATCATCGTTGCACGGCGGAAATTTCAATATTTAGCCGATGATGAGTTCACGAAATTTCGGGGGTGGTTCACCCCTTACACCCCTTTTTCGGAAAAAAAATCAAAATACGTATTCACTATTTTTTTCCACTTTTTTAAATGTAATTCATATCGGGATTGAAGTGATATTTTTTTTCTTACAAGAGTTTTGCGGATCATAACCCCTATAATTTTCTTGCACTTCACCCCCATCCGAATTCAACCAACAATATTTTTCATAACTTTTCTCATAGATTATTATGCAATTGATTTCATTTGGAAATTGTGAGTGTAAATATATGAATCGATCAAACGGCCCCCGGAAATGTGTCAACTTTGGGACTCGGTTTCACCCCCTAAATGTATTTCTCCACCGAAAAAAAAACATCTATACCTTAGACTTTGACGGAGAATAATATATTTCATGCTCGTCGAAATTGGCGAGGGACACTCGGGACGGTTTCTTTGTAAGTAGTTTTTCGCCAAGTATCTATATCTTACCTTCAGAAGAGGTTCACTGGCCTCAGCTAGAATTTTTCTCGGAGTACTTTGTCTATAACCCAAAGCCAATCTCAACACCTAGAATTAAACTAGGTTAATCCTCGACTGTTGGGCTATTGTCAACGAATCCATCAAAAATCCTCCATATTCTAATCTGGATCTAATCGATGCTTTATATAATCTCAGTAACAAAGTAGAGTCTGCTACACACCACACATATCGAAAACTAAGAATATCGAATTGTAGTACCCCAGTACATACAGCCCTGACACAAGTGGCCCCACGACACAAATGCCAAAAACTCCTACTGGACAATCTCGCACGAGCTATCGCTCCAAGTGCAATCTTCTTATCAAATCAGTTTACATAGTTCAGTTTATATAGTTCATCCATCTCTAATCAACGAGTTGTTAAATTCATTTATTTGAGTGATTGTGTGTAACGAATCCTATCCTAAATAGACAATAACCACAATCCTTACACTGGTGACCCCGACGTAATCCCCGCGCTTAGGACCGTAAACGAACGCAGTAAAGTGACACTCCCACCAACACATTGCGGAGCCGCGTATGGACGTAGTGCTGTATTAATGCAATAGCAAAGAACTTTCAACGACTTTGTTATTGAGTGTGCATTACCTCAAGTGTACTTACAAACTTATTTAAACAATTTATTACCATTTTCCACCAATTCGTTTTCAGATTTTGTTTAAAAAATCCCACGATGATACCAGGTGATGGTTCTTCAATAAACCCATTGCAAAACCTTGCGACGCAGGTTCAAACACCGCCTATGCAAACGCCCTTAGCACAACCTTTCTTCACAAACATCAAGTTCTCCAAGGAACACCCCAGCATTTGGTTCAACCAACTGGACAGCCAGTTCACCATTAATGGAATCCTGACGGAAGACCTCAAATACGCTTACGCCATTAATATTATTGGCACAGATATAATAGCTAAGGAGGTTCCCGACCTGGCCAACAACAGACCAATCGGCAACCCCTATCAACAGCTTAAAAAACAGCTAATCGCACGGTTTTGAAAATCGAAGGAAGCGAAACTACAACAACTGCTGGATGGAGAATCACTCGGCGATCGCACACCGTCACAACACCTGAATAGACTGAAGGGACTAGCTCCAGGGGGAGATGAGGAGATCATCAAAGCCCGCTGGATGTCGTATCTGCCACAGTCGCTTCAAGCGTGTATTGTCACTCTCGACCTCCCGCTTGACGGACTCAGCGAACAGGCTGACAATATTTACGAAGTGATGAACCCCAACATTAGCAAGGCCGTCCACGCAATATCCTCGAACCCTCCACCAACTGTATGAGATCCGCAGATAGAACTCCTTACAAAGGCAGAGATCTCGCCCTCGCTCTCACACAACAACCAGACACTCAGGCCGCAGCAGATCACGCCGCAGGTCCTGAAGCAGAGTGTTTAAAAAGTCACAGATGTGCTGGTTCCACACACATTACGGAGAATGAGCTCGCAACTGTTCTCCGAGTTGCAAATTCTGGAGAAACGAGCACGGGAGTCGCTAGAGGTGGGAAACGACTCTCTCACAGCTTCCCGTCGCCTTTTTGTTACAGATCTATCCACCAAGGTACGGTACCTAGTGGACTCGGGTTCGGACACTTCAGTCTACCCTCGAAGGCGGCAGACTACACAGAGGAAAGCAACCGCATTCCAACTGTTCGATGCAAACGGCACACTCATTAACACATATGGCTATGTACCAGGGAAGGGCAAGAGGTGCTCATCAAGTGATCGCAGCTCCCGGACCCAATTACCGAAAATACAATAGACTGAATAAGCCCATTGTATCGACCATAGAGCGTTTATGATGGTCCTGTCAACTGACTGGTGCCCCCTGAGTCAGCCCGGGAAGGAGTGGGGGTAATGCCACAGTCCAGACAAATCGGAACTTTTGAAATGTACATTTTCTCCGTTGAAACTCCAAAATTAATTAGAAAAGAAAAACACTTTTTGACTCGTGTCTACTGAACTTTATTATTAGATAAGAATGAAACAGTGGGGCAAAATGAGACAGTCAAAAAAAAGACTGTTTGACGCGATTCAAGCAAAAAAAATTGTTTTATTAAATATTTTCTTTTATTAACTTGGTTTTATTCTTGGGTGTACTGAGAATAATAATTTTCCATTCAGTAGAATAAAAAATTATTGAGAAGTTTTGACGGGCGAAGATTTTGTCAATGGATTAATTAAAAAGAAAATGAAACAGCAGAATCCAACGTCCAGAGCAAGGCCCAAGGGGAGACGCCGAGGGGAAAAAAAGAAAATATGATGCTGAATTTCAATCGAATGATCCATTGACAAAATCTTCGCCCATCAAAACTTCTCAATAATTTTCCATTTTACTAAATGGAAAATTATTATTTTCATCAGTACTCCCAAGAATGGAAAAAAGTGAACAAAAAAAATTAATAAAGAAAATGTTTTTTCTGCTTGAATTCCGTCAAACAGTCGTTTTTTGGACGGTTTCATTTTGCCCCACTGTTTAATTTTGCCCCGCTGTTTTATGTTGCCCCACTCGCCCCTATAACGTTTGAAAATTTTCTTCTTTTTCAATTTTCAAAGAAAGTTTTAAAAATTCCTGACCCATTCCTGACGGAATACGCCTATCACCTTCCCGTGGTTTCTGTTGAGCAGCACTGAAAAATGCTGGTCCAGAGTGGGCAAAAAATATACATTCAAGAAGTCAAATCTCATAATTCCATAGGAATCATCATTAGAAATGCTACACAAATTGCATTCTTCTATTGAATTTTTTCGATGCGTTCTCGTTTTCGTGCGTTATCGGTATCATGCAATATCGGCGGAGAGAAGGAAAATAGAAAGTTAATGATAGACTTTGTTATGAAAAACAAAAAAAAAGGTTTCTTGCGAGCCCTTATTTGCGAGTTCCGATCGCATAATTCTCAATCGACATTTCAAGTCACAAAAATAATACCTTGTCCTCTATTTCGGAGGGAAAAATTGAGACAATTTTTGAAGCAGAAAATTGATCATTCAAATTGTCTATAACAAACTTTCGAAATTGAAGGGGAAAGACTATTTTATGAGGGTTTATTTCGGATGACGGTATTATTTAAATAGTTGAAGTTTACCCGTCAACTCCCGCGTTCTACTTTCATCTTAGTGCTAGAAATGACTGAATGACAAATAAAATTTGAACAAATGAAAAAGGTTTAGCTTGATAAAAATTTCGAATTTCCCCACTCGCCACGTGAGGCGCTACTCATGCAGTTATCCCCACTGCACTTACTCTGCTACCCCCACTGGACTCACCCCGCTACCCCCACTATGCTCGTACTAGGACCCCTGTAATTGGAAGCATTATAAAACTTTATAACGCTCCTAATTGATTTATGACAGGAGCTCCGAGCTACCCGTGAGTTGCTCATCCCTGCTATATACCAATGTCATTAAACCTAGGCCTACGCAGGGACATCACATGGCGCTTCGTCGAGGTAGACGTCTCGAAGCCCATCATAGATGCTGACCTCTTACATTATTATAATCCCTTACCAGATCTGAGAATCAAAGGATTATCGACAGTGCCACTGGTCTCACAACAAATGGACAGCTGGTCAGCCACGAAACATCCTCAATCAGGCTCCAGGAAATCGACGAACAGTTACCCTTCGTAGATCTGTTGAAAAGTTTGCCTTCCATCACAAAACCCGAAGGACTGCTCCAGAACACAAAGCACATGACTCGTCACCACATCAAGACAACACCTGGACCTCCGATATCAGCGCGAGCGAGACGTCACGCACCTGACAAAGTTAGCATCGCGAAGACAGAACATGATCCAACACATGAAGACCATGATCATGGTCTCCAACCATCATGAAGACCATGATCATATTGGAGACATGATCCATGGTCTCCAACATGAAGACAATATGGAGACATGATCCATGGTCTCCAACATGAAGACAATATGGAGACATGATCCATGGTCTCCAACATGATCAAGATGGGGATCGCTCGACGGTCCGACAGTCCGTGGTCGTCACCCCTGCACCTTGCGCCAGAAAAGGACAACGGATGGAGAGCTTGCGGTGATTATAGGGCTTTGAACGCCAGAACCATCCCAGACAAATACCCAGTTAGGTACCTTGATGACTTCACAGCCAACCTCTTCGGAACGATTATTTTCTCTACCATCGATTTGGTCAAAACATTCAACCAGATCCCGGTAGCACCAGAGGACATCCAGAAGACGGCAATAATCACACCATTCGGACTATTTGAGTTTCCGTACATGATATTTAGTCTACGGAATGCAGCTCAAACGTTCCAACGGCTGATAAATGAAGTCACCAAGGATCTGCCTTTCTTATTTGCGTACATGGACGACATCCTTGTAGCATCGGAGACACCGGAACAACACCTAGAGCATCTTAGGATCCTATTCCAACGACTTCAGGATTTTGGTTTGGTCATTAACGTGGCCAAGTCTGTACTCGGAAAACTATCAACGCTCAAGGGATCGAACCCCCGACTGACAGGGTAAGGGCAATATTAGACTTTCCAAAACCATCTACTGTAAAGTCTCTCCGCAGATTCCTAGGTGCGATCAACTTTTACAGAAAAATCCTCAAAGGCGCAGCGGCGATGTTTGACCCACTTAACGCAGCCACCGGAGGACCAGACGTTAAAGGAAAACAGCCGGTCGAATGGACACCGGAGCTCGAAGAAGCCGTTGCAGCGTGCAAGCAAACACTCGCTGATGCAACCCTGCTAGCACACCCTAACGTCAACACGCAATGGGCTGTTTTTACAGACGCATCAGACCACGCAATAGGTACAGTCCTGCAATAGCAAAGCCAAAACTCCTGGTAGCCGAACGCGTTTTTCAGTAAGAAGCTCTCTCTCACTGAGACGAAACACGCAGCATATGATTGGGAACTACAGGCGATTTTTGAAACTGTACTCCACTTCCGACATATTTTTGAAGGAAGACACACCATCATCTTCACCGATCACGAGCCGCTGACCCACGCATATGAACAAAAACTTCCGAAAGCTTCTCCGTGGCAGTTCAGACGCTTGGACTTTATAGGGCAATTTACCACCGACATCAGGCAGCATCAGGCAGGTGCCGATAACGTTGTGGCTGACACACTCTCCCGTATTGATGCCATCAGCGAAGCAATTACCACACAGCAGTTAGCCCAAGCCCAACGAGAGGATCAGGAGCTGCAGCAGTTCCTGCAAAACCCTGCCAACAACCTCCGCCTACAACTACTCAGACTTCCAGGGGTAGAGGAACGATTGTACTGTGATACTTCACCATCAGATACGATCCGACCGTACGTTCCGCAGCCGCTGAGAAGATAAGTTTTCCTGTCTCTTCACTCGCTAGCGCACCCTGGAGGGAAGGCATCACGGAAGTTAGTCACAGACCGCTACGTCTGGCCAGGCGTTAGCAAAGACTGCCTGGAATGGAGCCAGCACTGCCTAGCATGCCAGGAGAATAAGATTACCAGACACGTCGTCTCCCCTCTATCGGATTTCATCCTACCGACGCAGCGCTTTGAACATATCTACGTGGACCTCATCTCGCTAACGCAGTCAAAAGGATACTCCCACTGCCTGACAATCGTGGACAGATACACCAGATTTCCAGAGGCAGTTCCGTTACCTGACACACGAACTGAGACAGTGATCCACGCAATCCTGTTTCACTGGGTCGCCAGATTGGGTATACCACTCAGGATAACATCAGACAGAGGAGGACAGTTTATTGCTAATATCTAACGCAGACTGATACAATTCCTGGGGATACAGCAGAAACTAACCACGCCGATACATCCCGAAGCTAACGGTCTAGTGAAAAGGCTCCATCGACAACTGTAGGCGGCCCTTCGTTGTCACGGTGATTCATGGTGTGATGCATTGCCAATCGTTCTACTGGGACTACGCACGGCTTGGAAGCCTGATCTCCAAAGCACTCCCGCCGAACTCACATACGGAGAGAATATCAGACTCCCAGGTGAATTCTTCTCACCAGCAGACGGCAGAGGAGCCCCGGAGATCCTCAAAGACCTTCGTCAGCACTTTGCCACAATAACACCCATGCAGATGTCACGCCACGGGGACAGGCCGACGTTCACGTTCAGAAACCAACACCCTCGTCAAAGGGATCGAGAACAGCCTATACCCAACACAAGTCGGGATACCGCAACTAACTCGAACCAACCCAGAGGACAACGAGTAACCTTCAGCAGACGAGTGGAGAAACAAACCTTCCGCCCGAATCAACCTCCGAAAATATACAAACCAGTCACATGGCAGAACAACGCACTGAGTTCTCTCTCAGTGATAGCACGTGCAGTCTAATCTATTTGCTTTCTGTTTCAGAAAATCTACTTTTTTTTACCTCAGTAAAGGAGACATGTAGTGCCCCACTACATACAGCCCTGACACAAGTGGCCCCACGACACAAGTGCCAAAAACTCCCACTGGGCACTCTCGCACGAGCTATCACTCCAAGTGCAATCTTCTTATCAAATCAGTTTACTTTGTATATAGTTGATCCATCTCTAATAAACGAGTTGGTAAATTCATTTATTTGAGTGAGTGATTGTGTGTAACGGACTCTATCCTAAATAGACGATAACCACAATCCTTACAGAATGACTTTTAAGGCATTCTGATATATGTTAACCATTGCGCCAGTTTCTCCTCTCAACCAAGACCGAAATAGACGGGTAGCCCCAGAAACTTCACTACTCTTTGACTTTCCAGAAGAGTGTCACGTATTTCCATATGGCATAAAGTGAATTTCATCTCATCCTGGAAAACGCAAAAAATACATTTACCAGGGGCAAGCTCGAGTCCACTTTCATTCAAGTACCTGTCAATGTTTTTCATGGATTCTCCAACTTTCGAAAGATCGGTGGTGGGGCCCTCTTTCTTAACAATTACCTTTACCCCTTTGTTCCCCCTCCCCACCGGCTCTCTATCCGCACCCCCTTTCCCATGTCCACCTCTCAGAGGATTTCCTAGGGGAAGAGCCATTTCACGGGAGTCCTAATTGTGGGGATAAAAATTGATACAAAAAATATGATACGAACCTAAATCAACAGGTTATGACCTCCGTTATGATAATTATCGGATGAAAACTATCACTAGATCCTGTGTTTAGATACCCATCACAACACGAAAATGGCGGTCAAATCACGCGCGTAAAAAACTACCAATTATATTTTCTACAAGCACTTCACCACGATGGAACCTAATTACCGACACTTGAGCTACTATTTCACATTTTTTAAATATTTTTGCACCACCATTATTCAAATAATATGGCCACAATTCCGGAAGCCGTGAATGTACTGGTCACCTATCACGGTGGGTTTTCACTCTTAGCGATTTATGGCGTAATCCGTCCCGCTAATGCTGAATAAAATGGGTATAAAATTCAAATTGCAGAACCCCACGAACATCACGAAAATGATCTCTCTCAAGGGTCATGCCCAGTGAGGGTCATACATCGCACGGTTCAAACGTAACAAAGGCTCTAAAACATAAGGGCCATCTCCATTGTAGGAAAATAAATTTCATTATTTATTGAAATTTATTGGATGCTCCACCGAATGAGAGCTGCTTCACCATTGCGATCGATGACTCTTGCGATGTTTGGCTCTCGTGGAGTGTGAACCTCGTAACATATGATCCTTGCAAGTTATGACTTTTGCAATGTATGATCCTTGTGGACCGCCACCCTTGGGATATGATCCTTGCGAGACATAGATCTTGCCGAGGTTGACCCGCATATGACTCTTGCAACGTGTGACCCCTGTGAGTCATTACCCTTCCAATGTACGAACCGCGCGACCTTTCCCTCCTTCCTTCTCTCGCGTTTCACTCTCGCATTGAAAATGGAGAATTGAAAGAAAAAGAATTGTCTTCCTTGAAACAGGAATAGCTAGTTTCTCGGAATGTTATAAATGAAATCACGTGACGCAAGGGATGTAGAAAACGCATCGGATAATTTACTTAGTTTATGACATGCAAAAGAACCCTGTAGTTTACTCGAATAATTTACGCACTCAGCCCTTATCACAAGCATAAGGAGAGGGTCACACGTCGCCAGAGTCATGTGAGGGTCAAACCTCGGTAAGGTCTATGTCTCGCAAGGATCATAGGACAGGTAATCAGTTCCTCTAATGGGATAGAGGATATAACCAAAACGAATTGAAGAAGAAGAAGAAGAAGAAGGTAATCAGTTCATTGACGGCTTCCGCAATTGTCACCATATTATTTGGATAATGGTGGTGAAAAATGTGGAAGTTCGGTGAGGGATAGATGGGTTTTGTAATGTACAACACTCAGAATTTGTGTACTATATCGAATAAGATTTATTCACAGCAATGTAACTTGGTTTACACCATGAGAGCTGGAACGAGAGTGTGCTCCCGCGGCAACGGTGTTAATCATCCGATCGAGGATGCCCGAATTATTCCGAATTGTCGCGAGGTGTCGTAGTAAGGTATTTGGTTACTAAGCCAAGCTTGAACACAATACATTGAATTGATCTGAAATAAAATAGAAGTAGCTTCGCTACCATACTCTCCTTCTGTGGCGAAAAAGAAAAGGATAACTATATACAATATTTACAAGAGTATACGCGTTAAACGGCACTGAAAAACGGTATACGTGACTCTAAAAGAAAATTAATTCAACTATTGAGAGAATCTGACGCGTTTTCTCAATGGAGATGGGGTTGAGTCCAACGATGATCTTGGTTCACTCGATGGAGCCCAAGATGATGATGTGTGTCCAGATGTTCCTGGTTCTGGTGATGTTGCAGGGGCTGCACCAAGTGTCGGTTATTGTGTAGATGGCAATAAGGTGTCGTCGGAACCGCTATCAGCACCAGATGAGTCGGTACCAGCTGTTTCGTCTTCAGCCATTGTAAATACTGGCTTTAAACGGTCAATCGAGACGACAGTTGCTTGACCATTAATTTGGATGATAAAATTTTTTTCGTGTCGCGATATGACCCGATGTGGTCCCTCGTATGGTGTCGTGAATGCGTGATGTGGTGCATCTAAATGTACCAAAACGTGAGAACATGTGGCCAATTCGTTAAATATCAATACCTTTCGATCGCCATGCCGTGTACCGGGAACTGGAGCGAGATCAGCAAAATGGTTCCTCAGTCTGTCGGCAAGTCGAAGTGGCTCCCTAAAAATGATATCAACAGGCGTGGCGTCAAGATCGTCTTTCCACGCTGCGCGAATATCAAGAAGCACGGTGGGGAGAGTATCCACCCCATAAAGACTCTCGTAACACCATTGCTGCTTTAATTTTGCGATAAAGACGTTTCACCATGCCGTGTGAATGTGTCTGCTTCGTATACGACGAGTAAGAGCGTTGAAAATTTGACTCTCGAACTGTACCCCTTGATCTGTAGTGATACGACGTGGAACCTCATAACGACAATTCCAGTTTGCATAGAGTACACTAGCAACAGTTTTAGCAGTAATATCTTGAATTGGGAATGCTTCCGGAAAACGTGAAAATCTATCGATTATTCTCAGATAATATCGATATCCTTTGGACGGCACATATGGTCCAATTATGTCCACGTGAATATGCTCGAAACGTCTTGTTCTTCCTCCGGGAAAGTCTTGAATCGGCGAGGTCACGTGACGAAATATTTTATTTTTCTGGCATGCTGAGAGACTAGCTTGATTGATGCATTAGCCCCTGGATGGCTGACGCTATGCAGAGCTTCAAAAATCGTACGTAGCTGTGATGGCACATAGGGACGTATTAGCTGATCGTTAACGTTACAGTAAATTGGAGTTGGACTATCTGGCATGTTGATAGGTCGTAGTTGGAGAACATCATTTGGATCTCGCAGACGTTGTTGAAGTTCGGCATCTGTTGCTTGCGCCTGTGCTAACTCTGCTGTTGAGACTGTTGGCGAAATAGCCTCGACTCGCGATAAGGCATCGGCAACAAGGTTATCCTTGCCTGCAACATGCTGAATATCAGTTGAAAACTGACCGATAAAATCAAGGCGGCGGAACTGCCATGGCGTTGCCTTGTCTAGATCCTGTTTGAAGGCATGTAACAGCAGCTTGTGATCGGTATAAATGGTCACGTGATGGCCTTCGAAAATATATCTGAATTTACGAACTGCTGTGTAGATTGCGTGAAGCTTTTTTTCATATGGGCTGTGCTTCCTCAGGGAAGGTTGAAGCGTCTTATTACTGAGGAAAGCAAGCGGCTCCCAAACAGTGCCTCTGCGCGGTTGAAGAACGGCAACAATGCCAAATTCAGATGCGTCTGTCAATACGGCCCACGATAATTATGTATCCGGGTATACCAGCAACGTTGCGTCTTGCAATTGTTTCTTGGAGGCGTTGAAAGCAGCTTCTCCTTCTGGGATCCACGGAACTGGGTGAGAACCCTTGACATTTGGACCTTGCAGGCATTCGTGGAGAGGTGTCATTGCAGCATCTTTAACCAATTCCCGATAAAAGTTAATGATACCGAGAAACTCACGTAACTTTTTGATCTTCTCAGGTCGTGGGAAGTTGACGACGGCTTCAACTTTGTCTGGAAGTGGACGAATTCCTTCAGCCGATACACGATAACCGAGAAAGTCAACTTCTGGTTGTCCAAAATGGCATTTGGTGACGACACCATATTCTATCAAGCGTTGAAACAGGGTGTGGCGATGTTTTCGGTGTTCCTCAAGGTCTTTGGAGGCAACTAGGATATCGTCAATGTACGGAAAAATGAAATCCAGACCTCGTGTTACTTCATCAATAAATCGTTGAAACGTCAGCGCGGCATTTCGAAGTCCAAACGTCATGAATGGGCATTCGAATAAACCGAATGGCGTAATTACTGTTTTGCAGATGTCATCAGGTGCGACAGAAATCTGATTGAATGCACAAACGATATCGATAGTCGAAAATATTTTTTTACCTGCGAGGTTGGCAGTAAAATCTTCAAGTACGCAAACAGGATATCTATCCGGTATTATACGAGCGTTAAGTCCATGGTAATCTCCACAGAGTCTCCAGTTACCAGACTTTTTGGGTGCCAGCTGTAACGGGGAAGACCAGAAGCTCTTCGAACGACGAGCGATACCCAGCTTCATCATCTTTTGAAATTCCTTTTGCGTAATAGCTAATTTGTCTGGGGCGAGACGATAAGCTTTACTCGATACTGATGGACCAGGTGTAGTTGCAATATGATGGACCGTTGTGTGTAGTAAGTTGGCAAATCCCATCTGGTTTGGTTATTGACGGAAATTCGGCAAGAAGGTCGGTCCAAGACGAGTCGGTCTGCCGGTAGACTTTAATTGTTGAAACGATGTTGGATAATGACGCTATACATGGCGTCGATAACCCGGTCGTTGAATCCAATAGGTGATTATTCTTTAAATCCGGAAAAAGTCCAAAGTCCGCGAGAAAATCGACACCCATGATGGGTTTTCCAACATCCGCAATAACGAAAAGCCAAGTGCAGTCCCTTCTGAGGCAGAAATTGAGTGAGAGGACAGTACAGCCGTGTGTATGCGTGTGCCGTTTGCTGCATACAGCATGTACTCCGTTGTCTTTTTCTTACCTGGGACGAGCGTCTGTGGATATACGCACAAATCTGCGTCGGTATCAATTAGGTATTTGACTTTTGTAATAATTTCCGAAACGAATAGGCGGTAAGAGCGAAAAATTGGATCGTTCACCGTCGCTAACGATCCGACGATGCGTTTTCCGATAACATTGAACATGGAGGCGTGCATCGTTTGGCTTGGTCACCAAATTTGTAATGGTACTAGCATTTATAAAATCTTTGAACTGATGTCCTTAGACGAGACTTTGAACGCGAATGCGAACGAGAACGTGGATTTCTGACTACACCCGCCAATTCTGAAATGCAAGTCTCGAGACGCGAAAATCTTTGTTCCAGAGCGGCAACGGCTGGATCGGCAACAGGGAAAATGGCAGTGATACTTGGTGGTGATGATATCTCCTGTAATTTATCTGTGAACGCCGCCATTTTGTCGAGGGTAGAATAGATTGATTGTGTGTTGGGCGGCAAGCGTGAAAGCCATTTTGTTTTTAGAATATTCTCTGGAATGGTATCCACAAGGGATTGTAAATGTCTTAAAAATTGTGAGGGCATAGGATCATCGAAAACCTCTTTGTCCAGGAGCTGGTATAGTCTGGCCTCCTGGGAAACGGTGAGTCTTTTAACGAGGGCATCCCTTAACTCCTTGTACGGAGTCTGAGGTGGCGGATGCAGGATAATATCCTGGACCTCGGCTGCGGCAGCGGTACCTAGAAGAACGGCAGCCATGTGGAATTGGTCCACTTCATTCTCGATACCGGTAAGGTGAAATTGCCTATCGAGCTGAGCAAACCAGAGTTCAGGACGCTCAGCGGAAAATGGTGCAGGGCGAACTATAAGGCGTCTCAACGCCTGAGTTGTGTCAGCTTCCTGGCCCATTTTCATTACATTTCACTAAAAATATTCTGAAGTGCACTAATCACGGCAAAAATTGTTCGTGATAATTTTCACGGTGCAGTACAACATCTTTGGGTGCTCTGCGATGCACCAAGATGCACAAAAAAAATATAACACGTGGTAACACAGCGCGCGAAACGATAGGAACGCTACCGAGGATCATGCCAAAACCCAATCCTTCTCGAACATTCCACGAAAAACCACGCGACACGAAAATCACTTTAACCCTTCTGACATGGCTCAATGAGCAAAGCGCCGCCTTTTCTCGATTTCTTCTTGTTGCATGTAAAATTAGGTATGAAAAAATTTGTAAAAATGTCTAGTTCAAACCCTCTACAATGGACTGGTAAGATTCCTATCCCTTGAAAACCCCACGAATACCATGAAAAGTAATAATTTAGTGAGACTGGTACGGAAAAGCGGCGCCTCGACGCCCGGAGCCAGTGGACCCGTGTAGTTGGTTTTTAGCTGCGCTGTTGCTACGTCGTTCATTTCAGTTCAGACATACTAGGAACATCAACATTTCTATCACGTGCCGTGTTTGGCATCTCCTAAAAAAAACGCCAATTTTTTTCTTAGAGCATAAATGGTGTTTAATTCGAGAAAAATGGTTGCAATGTAGAGTTTTATTCACGTATAGGACTCCAATGTGGCATCACCACGCTAACGTTGCTCACCAAGCCAGTGAACTCGGGTGGACACCGGACGCCAATTTAGGAGGGTTACTTTTAACGGAAAACGGCCCAACTTTAACGATTGCACTTGTTAACACGTTAATGCGGCAAATTTATTTGCCACGTTGAAGGAATCACGTCGGGGTCACCATTTGTGGGAGTTCGGTGAGGGATAGATGGGTTTTGTAAGGTATAACACTCAGAATTCGTGTACTATATCGAATAAGAT
Organism: Diachasma alloeum; assembly: GCF_001412515.2. Taxonomy (NCBI): domain Eukaryota; kingdom Metazoa; phylum Arthropoda; class Insecta; order Hymenoptera; family Braconidae; genus Diachasma; species Diachasma alloeum. The sequence continues at coordinate 115,810 of NW_021680521.1, read as the reverse complement.
TTATTCACAGCAATGTAACTTGGTTTACACCATGAGAGCTGGAACGAGAGTGTGCTCCCGCGGCAACGGTGTTAATCATCCGATCGAGGATGCCCGAATTATTACGAATTGTTGCGGGGTGTCGTAATAAGATATTCGGTTGCTAAGCCAAGCTTGAACACAATACATTGAATTGATCTGAAATAAACTAGAAGTAGCTTCGCTACAAAAAATATTTTTAAAAAGTGAAATAATAGCTCAAGTGTCGGTAATTAGGAATCATCGTGGAGAACTGCTTGTGGGAAATATAATTGGTAGTTTTTTACGCAAGTGATTTGACAAAAGTTGGAACGCCACAGCTGTAGTGGGTTAGGGCGAAACGTGGTAATAATGGTAGATCAGATATTTCCGAGTCTCCGCTAGTCCGATCGCGGGACTAGTATCTGTTTGCATCGTTGGCGCTGTTGGCGAACTCCGTCGGTAACGATGAAATCTGACTTCAGCGCAGCCGTTACACGATGGGGCCAGTCGGTAAAGAATTCTTGTAAATTGTGTTGGCGGCCAGAGTAGGGACGCCGTGCGTTTACGGAAAATGGAAGGAGTAGGAGTGCACCAGAACCATCTAGCGACTGGTTATATTTGCAGATTCTTCACTTCACCTCCTAATTATTCATCATTCAATTTCGAAATGGTCCGTATGACCCAGTTATTCGAAGAATCTTAACTCTTGCAATTTCATTGAATTGCTCATTGAAAATCCTTGGTCCTAATATCTGTATTTTGAAATTCGTCCAATGATAGACAAGAAATTTGGCTTTTTTCATTACAGTTTCCGTTGATAATTGAATCTGTAATTTTTTCCTTTGACCCTTCGAAAATTCGTCGATAAACTGAGGGGGTACCGTTTACTCTCAAGGTTTTCCTATTGAATTTCTACTGAATTTTGTCATACGGGTGTGTCGCATTCAAATTCTATAATCTCATAATTCTAGCTATTGATTCTAATCAACTTTGGAATAAATCTTACTAAACGCAACGTTAGGAATGTAAACTATCTCTATTGTCGATTTGAACAATTATAATTGCTTCAGCATCCGAAACTACCGAGTAATTAGGTACAGACTGTCCATATGTTGAATGAGAATTCAAGTAACTTGAGAGTTTTTATCTTCATGCTGTTGAATCATTTTGACCTTGAACGTCCTCGCTTTCAACGGCGATGCGATGAGTTCAGGATGAATGTTTTACCGACCGGCATAAGGCGGAATTTGTATTTTTTGCTTCTGAATGGAAGCATTGTAATCATTTAAATTTAAGTTTTGGATTTTTGGGGTTATATCGGCCCATTATGATCCAAAACGTCCGAAAATGCAATTTTTAGACCGTTTCCGTACGTATGTATGTATGTATATATGTGGTAAAGTTTTCCTTCAATTCTTCGTTAATGAATCCATGCCACTGAATCATTCCTTTTTGTTAAATGTAGGCATTGTTGAGCCCTATCCACCGATATTAATTAAAATTTAATCCATCGAGCAGTTTTCTAAATTTTTGATTTTTTCGAAAATCGGTTGACCCACAATAACTTTAAAAAAATGGTCTGAATTGATTAACTGATGGCTTGAAAAATTTGAAAGTTTTTTTGACCGGGTTCGAAGATGAAGGCGATAGCAATAATCATTATTTTGATTTATTTGAAAATTGCAAAAATTTTGTATTTTTTGAACATCAGAATTTCGGGGATATCTTTGAATATCATGCTTCATGCTGTACGTAGCAACTTGGGGTGGTATCGTCGTAAGAAAAATATACTTTCTAGGCTCCTGTGTGTAGATGAGAGTTGGGTCGAATTTTATACTCCTGTTCAAACACATCAATCACGATCTTGGGTGGAACCAGGTACGTCAGCGCCAAGGTTACAACGTGCAGAACTTCATGAACGGAAGATACTGCTAATAGTAATAATGAATATAAGAGGGATCGCTTTTTGGACGACTTATGCAGAAAATACAACTATGACATCTGAACGTTATAAGGCGTTTTTGGAGAGCAATATTCCCAAATGGGCACAAAAACATCACATAACAAGTCCCCTTATTTTACACGATAATGCCAGACCACATAAATCACGCATCGTTCGGCAGTTAATTGACAATGAAGATTGGGTAGAACTTTTCCACCCACCAGATTCTCCTGATATGAATCCGTGTGATTTCAATCATTTTGGTCACGTGAAGAGGGAATTGTCAGGCACTCGTTACAACAGCGAAGAGCAGTTAGATATTGAGTTGCATAAAATGGGACTCTACATGGTGTTCTAGAATTGCCAGCAACCTGGGAGCGTGTCATCAGTAATGGAGGAGATCACTGAATAATATTATGAAAGTATCATTATATGTCGGTTATCGCTTGTTAAGATATAGAAAATAAAAAGTGTGACATCAGAAGTGGGATGACCTAATAATTAGTACTTTCCATCCGAGGGAGCAACTTTCGACCCTGGAATGAAAACTACTCAGTTTCCTCTCGCTTATCAGGGAGCAAAGTATGAACTTTTTATGCAGGTGGGTGGAAATACCTAGGGAGGGAAAAAAAGGAGTTGTGTCCACGTACAGACTGGTAAGCACGTTGGTAAGGCTCCTTTATTTAACCTCCCGTGGGCAGGGAGTCTATTCTCGAGTTGAAATCGGGCGTTTGATTTCGCCAGGTGGTATGAGATTCACTCACTATGCCTTATGGGCCGCATGCGACTTGACGAACTCGAACGTACGATTCCAATTCGAGAATGGACTCCCATTCAAAAAAATTAAAACTCTCTCAATTATCTATATTTTTGACTAGTCCTTTTTTCAAAATTTTTGCCTAATCGTCATGTTTTCAGAAAAGAATTGAGACAAAAATCCCCAGCAATGAATTTATTGTTCTGCTAATTCGACGTGAATCTGCGTAATTTCAATAATGGTTTGGACGGAGTAATTAAGAACGTTAATTGCGACAAGCCGATGAATTAAAGAAATCAAAGAGAGTCGAACAAGAGAATGAGAGTCAAATATAAGCCGAAGGATCAAATTGGAAAGGGGTTGGAAATAATTCGAACGATTAAATAGCAGACTAAGGTGAAACAATCACCAGGGTCAAGAGGAAAGGCCAGACTGTCACAGGTATGAAACAGGTCAATACAGTCAAATTATCGCAAAGGATTTAATGAGTGTTCACAACGGTCATATCTCGAGAGGGTCAAGTATCATAAGAGACAAACTTTGTAAGAATCATACCTTAAAAGGATCACACGTCCCAAAAGGCATATCTCGCAAAGGTCATGCCTCCTGAGAGTCAACCGGAAAATGCAGGCAGGACAATCGTAAGGGTCAAATGAACATCAATTCAGTGAAAGTATCAGCAGGTTCTTTCGTTCGACCCGTCTGACCCTCATGGTTAGTTGATTTATGAAGAGGGGTAGAGAAAGAGAGAATTGATTTTTCTCTTGTTGTTAATGTCACTCTTTTTCTCTGTACGGAAATAGCAGAAACCAATTATTTAACACTTTGGTCGATCGTACCAAACTTTTTTTTAACACACTAAGAAAACTACACGTCAATTGCATTTGAGGGGTCGTCATTTACCCTCTCTCAAGCCTATTTTACGCTTGAAGTTGAAGCATGCATTACGCTCAAAATCGCCGTAAATTACGATTACAGAGACGTAATTCACGATTCCGCCGCCGTAAATTACGATTGCATAAACGTAATTTACGGTTTCCCAATCATAAATTGCGCTCTGAGTTGTCGTAAATTACAACAATTGTTTCCAGCGAAATTATTCCAACTGTTTCCATTCATCTTTAGAAAACTCTCAGTTTCTCAGCCAATAACGGTCATAACAGCAATTTTAACTAGAATCAAAAAGGAAAGAAAAAGAAATTGTTCTTCATCAGGGCATTCATCTATTCTACTTATCAAACCATCAGTTCTTTAAAGGTTGTGACAAAATATTTTAAACCAAAGAAATCTCAAAATTTGAAAAAACACCACAGTAAACAGCCTTTCAGACCTGTCCACAGCAAATTACACATGAACTGACTAGTGTAAACAATGTAGAATTAGCGCTCAACCGTTTTTTCACGATTTATTAATGATTTCGAGTGCATTACTTTATATACCAAGTATATGTATCCATCACCCATTGTCCGCCATATCTAGATGATGGATTGCAGCAGAGAGCGTGGAGCAGGGGGTGTTGGTAACTTCCTCGATCTTAGGTACGGGTCTGAAAACTCTCATGATAGGGGAAGGCTACATTAATGTCGATATATTTTGAAGTTCACTTGACGACCGCCAGAAGCGCAACGTGACAAGCGTATCCCATTCAAAACATATTTTTTCATACACCTGCACGGAAAGTTCATACTTTCCTCCCGCTCATCAAAAAGCAAAATATAAACTTTTCTTTGCAGGCGTGTTAAAAAAATTGCATGTGCATCTCGGGCGAGGAAAACATGACTTTCCACACTTGGTGGGCAACATATTATGACCAATCATTGTTATAAAAATACTTCTAAGTGCACAAATAAAATACAAGAAGAAAATTTTCTTTGTACGTTATAATTAATCAATTAATTACTGCTTCATTGAACTTATTATCATTGAACAAAAAATCCTCTAGTCACCTCGCGCCTCAGGCAGTCACTGTTGATACTACGAAATCTATCGCCGTTAAGGAGGCCATCCCCCCCACCATAAAAAATTGGGGGGAGTTTCTAGACCTGTATTTACGACCGTGGTTCCAACGGATAAGTCAAGCGACAAGTCAATGGAGTCGTCCAAAGCCCGAGAACGCACAGAATTCCAGCCCTGAGCCTGTACTTTAGTCTATCCTCTTTGCTAGTCACCACCAAAAATTAAGGGAGTTTCGAGACCTGTATTTACGACCATGCCCTGATAGAAATGATTAGTTATTGTTAACGAATGGATTTGGTTGGAGGCGAGGGTCTATTCGGTCTCATCAAATATTCATTCGGTAATATTTGATAAATGTATATTAGAGGAGCCTTGTTTGACTCGACTGTCATCTTTCAAGTGAACCATTCGTTAACTATTAGGTCTATAACTTAATCTTTCCGTTTATTTTCATTGAGTGCAGTGTCTTATTTACAATTTAAATATTTACGCGTCCGTTTGCGATTTTGAAGAGTGAACCTTACTGTTTTTTATACGCTATATGTTATGCCTGGAAAAGCTGTGTAACTTCACAAAACAGTAGTATATACAGTGGCGACCGATCCGCAGCACATTCGGCACTGTATTCTCTACGAGTTCCAACAAGGAAAAGAAGCCATTGAAACCCACGATTCGATTTGTTCTAGTCTCGGAAGTAATAATGTGTCTTATGATACATGTAGCTTAGACCAAGTAAAAAAAAAAAGAATATTTTTTATTCCCGAAGCCTATTGTTTACTACTTCCAGAAAGGTAAACAAAAACAGTTGTTAAAATTTTAATGAAAATATTTAGAGGTCGCGCATTGCGATTATCCATTTTCCATAAGATTAATATGGGGAGACCTGAGTTGTTCATTTCCGATTTTTGTAACTCGAGAACGGATGAAGGAAAAATGATGAAAATTTCAGGTCTCATAGGAAATTGAACGCTCTACGAAGAAGTTCGTTGGAAATTTTATGACGAATCTACGCGTTCGAAAGTTATTCCAAGTTGAATTTGAAAGTACCTTGATTTTTAGGTTTTACAGTTGTTAACAGCCAAACTATCAGATTTATCACTAAATGTCATGAGACTATTCGGCAGATCATCTCATTTTCTTATGGAATTATATCATTAACGCGTTGAATATGTATATATATCTGTCAAATTCCATTGTTACATGGTTCAAATATTTTTCATTTCCCTAAATTTGATGAATGGAAATTATCATCAATTTTTCTATTGATGATTCGATTTTTAATTTGTAGCATTTTACAAGGGTGTCGATAGAGTAGGTGATTATTTATTCTATTTATCGACGGAGCTACGCATATGTGCTCTCCCTGGCTGTGTTGGTAACGCGGGCCAGTTGAAATGGCGGCTCGATGGGGGTATGCGGGGGAGGTAATTTTAATCACCTTTTGTTTCCTAGTTAGTCATGTAGAACAAAGGTCAACGCGTAAACACGTCGTATCGTACACGGGATATCTCGTTTTGAATCATGTTAGACGCAAGGAAAGTGACAAAGATAATTCCTCTGGTCGGTCCTGTTAAGGAGAAAATTGAAGGGCGAAAATTGCCAACAGGTCGACAGGTATTACAGTTATTTTTTTATGAACATCATGGAAATAATCACACGATCAGGCAAAGTGCAACGAGACCCCTACAAGCAGTCACGAATGAGTGGGACTCAGCTGGAATTCCAGTGAGAACGATGAAAAGCTGTGTTGTGAAATTGGAAACACTTTATACGAAGTGGCAAAATTTGAGAAAAAATGGTAGTCGCAAGAGATCTACTTCACAACGAAATGAAGAAGAAATTTTCCAGCAGAATTTAGATCTGTTGTTTGATAATTCACACAAGGATGTAATGAATGCCTTGACTGAGAATTAGAAACTATTTTTCGTTTCTCAACGTGATGGAAAACGCCGGGGTTTCCACTCAATCAATTCACCAACACCATCAAGACTTCCAACATCAGATTACGAGGGGACCTCAACCACCTGCAATGCAAATTCTGTCAACGACTCATCAAATGAGTCAACGAGTGGAGAGAAGACTGCTGCCACCGAGTCACCAGTGAATTCGTGTGAAGGGGATGATCAAGAAGATGCAGAAACTCTTAGTGAGTTTTTCATTCATAATTTTCACTGCCAAAATGAATTGTTATTTCATATTTGCTCAGACATTTTCGTAATGATTTTAATCTCGGTTATTAGGTCTGAGCCAATCTATAGAAAGAGGTCTGTCAATTTCTACCACATGTACGAGTAAGTCATGCTCTCCAGCTGAATTGAAAAGAGTCCACTCCAGTTATTCAGATGAACTTGGTCAGCCTCCACCTAAAAAAGGGGAAGAAATCATCAAAGATGAAGTAGCATCTGTTTGTGACAGAATAAGCATTAGCAATTCTGCAGCAATGCTCTTTTCGAGTACGATCATCTGCAGTCTAGGGCTGGTTGTAAACGATTACAATCTCAGTTGTGCCACATTTTGATGAAGGCGAATGGCATGTCGTAATAAGACGGCCGAACAGCTGAAGAGTACTCTTCAAACAGCGAATGTCTTGAATTTGCACTGAGATGGTAAATTGTTGCCCACAGTTGATGGAAGTGAAAAAATGGAGCGATTACCAACCGTAGTGACTGGTCTTGCTATAGAGCAGATGTTGGAAGCCCGTAAATTGCTTTCTGGAAAAGGAGAAGACTGTGTGCAAGCGATCATCGGAACTTTGAAAGCTTGGAATATTGTTGATTGAGTAAAAGCTATCTGTTTTGATACTACCAGTTCAAATACAGGTAAAGAAATCCTCCATTAACTCAGGACATTCATTGAAAAAACTTTTCACGCTTGAAACTTTTCGACAGAGAGAATTTCCTTTTTATTCTTTAAAAAGGAAATTCCTAAAGGAGATTGTTAAGGAAATGCCTAAAGGAGGTTAGGCGGTGTATGAGGTGAATTTGACAGTGAATTTCTGTGGTTCCCGGTAGCTTGGTCGGTAACAGTGCCCGGTGCGTATCTGGGAGAGCCGGGTTCGATTCCCGGCTAGGTGAAGCGGAAATTTTTTCTCTCTAAATTCTAACTCTTTTAGAATTTTTTTTTCTTTTTTTTTCTGAGCAAAAAAATGTTGTTTTTGTACAAATGTTAGTCAGAAATATTGTTTATATTCCTGTGGAAAATTCCTCCATCGCTCATTGCTTCATTTTCCTATAGTTATAATGTTATTATATTGTTCTCATTCACTCTAGGCCGTTTTAATGGGACGTGCGCATTATTGGAACAACTTCTGGACAGGCCGGTTCTTCACCTTGCATGTCGTCATCATATAGCTGAATTTCTACTCAGGGGGGCGGTAGAAGCCTACTGGAAAGGAACGAGTGCTCTTCATGTACCTATCTTCAAACGGTTCAAAAATGACTGGGATAAAATTGATAAAAACCAATGGAAGACGGGAATGGATGATGAATTGACAGCAAGCATTCTATACGAAAAAAAAGGTGATATTCTGGATTTCATTGCAAATGAGTTCAAGGTAAGAAATTTCCACTAGTATTGTACTTTACTTATCTCTCATGATCCCTTTCGCTACATTATTACCGTGATTTTAATTTGTCATTTCTTAGATTTCTCAACCCAAGAATGATTACCGGGAATTCCTGCAGCTAGCGTGTATCTTCTTAGGTGGTATACCTCCTGGTGGTGTTAGGTTTAAGAAACCCGGAGCGAATCATCACGCCCGATGGCTCGCGAAAGCTATTTACTCCTTAAAGCTTTTCATGTTCAAAGAGCAGTTCTTCACGAATTCTCGTCATTCTAAAGATGTTAATACTCTTCGCCACATTTGTATTTTCATCATTAATTTTTATGTAAAAGTGTGGTTCATGGCACCAAGAGCCATCAAAGTTCCTCAACAACATCTTTCTTTATTGCAGGATTTGCTTAAATTCAAAAAGATCAATGCTGTCGTGGCGGTGGCAGCATTCAACAAAATGAGACGACATCTGTGGTATCTAACAGAACAGCTGGCACCTCTAGCGTTTTTTGATACGTTAGTTCCATTGGAAGTCAAAGAGAAAATGGTATTTGCAATCAGGGAATGAGAGGGCACAATTGAGGATGTAAAACATGCTGAAATAAGTGAAGAACTGTGTCAGTCGCTCCCTGAAATCGACCTGAGCCATTTCGTTAGTCAAAAATCGATGGAATTATTCAAAATTACTGGATTACCACATCATTTTCTCAATGAAAGTGTAGTCAATTGGGAGAATAGTGAGAGTTTCGCAGAGTGTTCTACAGTCTTTAAAGATATAAAAGTAGTAAATGATATTGCTGAGCGTGGAGTCGCCCTTGCAGAAGAATACACTGGTTTAATCACAAAAGATGAAAACCAGTACCTATATCTTCTACAAGCAGTGAAGGCCCACAGAAGAAAATATTCTGACTGTAAAAAGAGCAATTTCACAGATGCCATTTCAGTTAATGAAAATCCATTTGATGAGTGAGACTCATCTGTGTTCTGGAGAATATTATTCGATAAAATAAGTTGTGAATTACTGATAAAGCAAGCAGTGTGATAAAAGATATGCGACGAATTACCTACGATTATTTCTCCGGGAAAAAGCTCCTGCAAAGATCCTAGTGATTAAAATACTCGAAACGAAACGCGTCAATAATAACTAATATCTGAAATTTTAGATTTTCATAACGATTAATGTTCTATTTTCGAAAAATCCTTCACCCGAAACTGAAACTACTACACACATCCATAGATACCTTTTTCTAGAAAATATCTTTTTTTCATTTTTCTGAACATTCCATATGATTTTAAAGCTAAATCGAAAATTTTCAAAACACGACAAATACCATGCTGCCATTCGTAAGCAAAATCTGTTCAATATTCGATTGAAAATGTTCTCACAGAAACGTTTGACATAAAGAATAAAGCGCCACATCAATTCTCAACATTATTCAGCATGAAAAAATGACATAAATGACAGCAAAATACCAAATTTTCCATTCGGATGCAAAAAATACTCAATATTTTAATTCAAAATATTTAAAAGAACTTTAGAATCATGTTAAATATATAGATTGAAACCTGGAAACAATTCTCAGCGTGATTCACTCGGAAATCCGAAAGAATAAATAATGCGAATGACAGTTGAATAGTTAATTTCTGATTTCTACGTGTTATCCAAATGGGACATAATTAGAAATAATAAACGACTTCTTTTCTGAAAACGGACTTGAAATACCCTTAATAGTTAAACTATTGGATTCCCAAACGATTTAATGACAGGATTTCATAGGAATCGAGATGTCCTACCGAAAATTCTCATTACATTTCGTGATAAATCTGATATTTTGGCTGTTAACCCGTGAAAAAGCGAAAATTTAAGGAACTTTCAACTTTGTCGTTGAATAACTTTCAAACTCGTAGATTCGTCATAAAATGCCAAAAAACCTTCTTCGTAGAGCGTTCAATTTCCTATGAGACCTGAAATTTTCATCATTTTTCCTTCATCCGCTCTCGAGTTACAAAAATCGGAAATGAAAGACTCAGTTCTCCCCATGTTAACCTTATGGAAAATGGATAATCGCAATGCGTGACCTCTAAATATTTTCATTGAGGGCTGAAATTTTAACAGCTGTTGTTTTTTCACCTTTCTGGAAGTAGTGAACAATAGGCTCCGGAAAAAAACAATTCTTTTTTTTTACTTGGTCTAGTGTAGATATTGGTACAAACGCTTTAAAGATAGTGATTTCGATCTCAGTGATCGGGAACGCCTTGGACAGCCTCTGAAATTTGATGATGCTGAATTGCAAGAAGTACTCGACAAAGACTCAACGCAAACCCAAAAAGAGCTTGTTGCTCAGCTAGGAGTAACTCAAGCAGCTGTCTCTAAACGATTACACGCAATGGGAAAAATACAAAAGGTAAAAAGATGGGTTCCATACCAACTGACTGAACATAACCACGGCCAACGCATGAACACGTGCCTTTCGTTGCTCGCCAAGACCCAGAAGAAAATTTTTTTGTCAAAAATTGTGACGGGAGATGAAAAATATATTTTTTTTACTAATTCCAAATGGAAAAAGTCATGGGTGGATCCCGAACAACCATTGACATTCACTCCCCAACAAAAAATTCAGATGAAGAGGGTTCTCCTGGTTCTCTGGTGGGATAGGAAGGGTGTACTCTATTAAGAACTTTTGGAAACGGGTCAGACAGTTACTGCAGAATGCTACAGTCGACAATTGAACAATTGAGCGAGGTACTTGATGAGAAGAGGCCATTTACTAGGCAAGGGAGCCGGAAAGTCATGTTGCTCCATGATAACGCTCGATCTCATGTTGCTCGCGCGACACAGAAAACGATTTTAAGCTTGGGCTGGGGGGTTGTCCCACACGCGGCTCATTCACCGGACTTGGCCCCCTCCAATTACCATCGATTCCGGTCCATGAAGCACGCCTTGGAGGAAAGGCGCTTCTGAACTCTGGACGATAAATCAAAATTCGGCGATGACTTCATCGCCTGAAAGCCTGCAAGTTTTTTTCGCGATGGCATTCGTATGTTGCCCGATCGATGGCGCAAGGTCATCGAAAACGATGGACGATATTTCGAGGATTGATCTAGTATTTATATATTTTATAATGTTACATATTTTTTGACTAAAAAAACGGAAAGATTAAGTTATATACCTAATATTAACGAATATTCATTTGGTAATAATCAACTCTGCCATTCGTTAATTGGTAATGAATCTCGTTTGGAATAAATGAATCAGTCTATCAATGTCGTAATTTCATCCGGGCCTTAAAGGATTATAACAAAAAAGATGCCCAAAATGTGTTACGCATTTATTTTTTCGGAATTTTATCACGTTTTCGCAATTATGAGTTCTCAAACCATCGAGCCACGTAACTCATGATAATGCGGAGATGTGTGTTTTCTCTATCTCTATAATAAAAAGGAGACCCATAAGAATATTTGTTATTGTTTACTGAAATTGTTTGAAATTCAGCCCAAAATGTTGCGCAAAAATTGGTATCAATTATTCGATGTCCATGCTCGTGATTAATGTGAATTTTATTAGAAAGGAGAATTATATTATATTGGCAATGGGAACAATAAATCATATGATCGATCTATCCTGTTAATATACGTGCAGAGCGCGACTTCGATCTCGTTGAAAAAAATTCTAGGCCTATATGCCAATAACAATTTTCCCGACAAAATTAATTAGAAGTGATATCATTCTCATGATTGTTTTCTTGAGTGAAATCTATATAAATTGAGATCTTAAATCTCATCGAGATACGCGGTACAAAACATCAGGCCAAGCGCACCGTGTATCTATACACGATGGAGCTTCCCCCTCCACTACATCTAAGAAATCTCCATTTAATATTCTGAGAACGAAAAGACAAATCGAGAAACTGTCCTTAGCTACATGATATATAAATCGTCCACGAGCTTTTCAGTGATGCTACTGAAATATTATTTAGACTAACAATGAAGAAAATACGCGCATAACAACGAGTTGATGTTCACATTCGCACGATTCAGATTATAAAGCGTTGTCAATGAAGTTGCAACGTTGGCAGCGCTGATCTGAACCTCACATTTGGAGTTGGGCAAGCATAATACCACCGGTAATTGACCAATTTTTCTACATGTAAAAAAACAAGTAATTTACTAAGAGGTTTTGGACCTTCTGGACCGCATGTATTGCCATTGTGCGTGATTCAAAAGAACACGTGATGTGCAAGTCTTGCAAGGGTCATGCCTCGCAATCGTCAAACATCGCAATAGTGTCATACCTCGCGAGGATGAAACATCACAAGGCCATGTTTGCAAGGGGGTTATACTTCACGAGGGCCAATCATTGCAAATGGTAGGCAGGACAATCACAAGGCTCTAACAATTACGAGGGTCGACTGGGAGAGGCCCTGGCATCGCAATCACAACGGTCTAACGATCATGAGGGTAAGACAAAGGAGCAGAAAGGAAAATGATCAAGGGTCTAACGGGAGACATGATCCTCACGAGGTACGACCCTTGCGATGTATGAACTTTGCAACGTTGGCCCGTTGTGGGACTTTACGACCCTGTCTATCTTTGCGAAGTATGGCACTTGTGACATTTTACCCTTGCAAGGCATGACCCTCTTGTCGTTTAACCCTCGCGACTGATAACCCTCGTAAAATTCAGTCACAAGGGTATCTATGCTGATAGTTAGGTTAATGAATTTTCTACCAGTCATTTACCTTTTTGTCCATTTAGAGGTAAATTACCAGTATTCTACTGTATACCGTAGAAAATCTCAATGTTTAGTAAACGACCCAACCCTGCTCACATTCAACGTCGAAGTATTGCCATGAGTGTGTTTAAACTTAGTTTCTCGTGTTATAGAGAACCACGGGAAATATTTTTCCGTATTTGAAATCATTTATTTGAGTAAAACAAAAAATCAACTCTGTGTACTGTTTCTTTTGCTATCAGCAAAAATTTGAATTTTTTCTCGTCATATCTCTATTCGGAGCTCGGAGATGTATTTAATTTATGAGGTTATGACTTACGTTTGGTATGTGCTAGGGATGCCATGTGTCGAAAATTATGTGATGATGTAGTGAATATTTATTGATCGTTGAATGTCAAACAAAAAAAAGTGTATTTTTCTTCGAGTGAAATGAAAAAATGTTTTCAATGTTGTGGAAAGAAATTCTCTGACTGAGGTTACACTGACAATAAGAGAAAAACGACAAAGTTCCCAAACAAGTGTTATTTGTGCCAAGAAAACAGTTTTTTTGAAAATGATCAAAAAAGTATTTTATTGTGCCAAACATGCAGAGAGTGCGCCGGAATGAAAAATTTTTGTTGCAAAAATAGATTTAATAGTTCCAAAAAAATTGCATTCTCTGTACACGCAAGAAATGTCATTTGTACCACTACTCCTTCGTTATTCGATACTCCCATACGTATTTTGCTCCCGAAAAATCTTTGCTTTATGCGAAACAAAGAATATTTGTTTTCCGTTCCGGCTGTCTAATAATCACAGACAAGAAATTAACCCTTAAATGACACAATAATAATGATATGATAACAATCTTGTAACTTAGGGATAAAATATTTGTTAATAAATTTTCCTCTATACGAGATATTTTCATCCTGAAAAGGCACCGTCTGGTGTGAATTATCCTCCTCTTGAGCCAAATATTTCGCTGCTGTCGAAAGCAGAACAATTATTCATGTTTGAGACTTTCAAATTCGAACCAAACAAATTCTTTTTTGGCAATTTACAACTAGCGCCAACTTTGTTAGCTTAATCAAAATTTGTTTGACAACGTGTTTGTTTTTCTCTCAGTGTACGGTGAGATGCGAAGGACACGAAAACAATTCTATGATTATTCCGAAATAATTAGTAAGATATTCTAAAAAAAAACAGAAACAGATATTTTTATAAAAACTTCTATCAAGTAAACATTTTGTTCAGCTGTTTCTGAAAGGCAATCAATTAGTTTCAAATAAAGATCGACCGTAATGGTTGGGTGAGTTAGGTGTTCCCTGGCGGATCCCCCGATTGAGATTCGATCGACTGTCGATTGTAGAATCAGTTGATCAGTATATCGATTCGTATGCGAGTGTAGTTCGATCCAGATCACAGATTATTGATGGAATCAAAGATGAATCGACTTCATAGGAAGTCGACAGCTAATGAATTTCGAATGAGAAAAATTTATTGCACCAAAACTTGAACGACTCATGGGGTGGTCGATTATGAAAGACTCCTTGCGGTCGTACCAGGATCGACTCGAAGAAAGTCGATTGTGATTCGATTGTCCTCATTATTCAAGTCAATCGACCCACAATCGACGAGTTTTTTAATCGTTTCATAATTCCGGTGGGCGAATCGACTGATCCTTGAGGCGATTATTACTCGATTGACTTCATATTAATAACAGCAACAATCATGTTGAAAAAGTTTCCGTTCAACGTATTATTACCTGCTACTAGACGGAGAAAAGGCGGTTAATCTGGGGAGTAGCTCTCTAATACTTTAAAGGGACTTTTCAACAGCAACAATCATGTTGAAAAAGTTTCCGTTCAACGTATTATTCAAAACGTATTATTTAAAATTCTAAGAGTATTAGAATTTAGAGAGAAAAAATTTCCGCTTCACCCAGCCGGGAATCGAACCCGGGTCTCCCAGATACGCGCCGGGCACTCTTACCGACTAAGCTACCGGGAACCACAGAAATTCACTCTACCTACCTCTATTACCTGTTACTAGACGGAGTAACGGCGGATAATCTGGGGGGTAGCTCTCTAACACTTTAAAGGAACTTTTCAACAACAACAATCATGTTGAAAAAGTTTCCGTTCAACGTATTATTACCTGTTACTAGACGGAGTAACGGCGGATAATCTGGGGAGTCCGTCCGTTACCTGTTCCGTAATATGCGGGCAATCGAGTCACAATCGACTTTCTTCAAGTTGATCCTGGTCCGACCGTAAGGAGTCTTTCATAATCGACCACCCCATGAGTCGTTCTAGTTTTGGTGCAATAAATTTTTATCATTCGAAATTCACTAGCTGTCGACTTCCTATGAAGTCGACTCATCTTCGATTCCATCAATAATCTGAGATCTGAATCGAACTACACTCGCATATGAATCGATATACTGATCAACTCGATTCTACAATCGACAGATCCACCAGGGTTGCTGCGGCGGACATCCGAGTGCAGCTTCGCCCAAACATTTCGAAAGGTAGGCACGGTGTAGTGGCCTAATGTTCCCTTCTAGTCAGTGTGACAGAAGGGCACATTAGGGCTCTGCACAATCGGCCGGCTGTACGACTAGGGTTTTCCATAGTTTCCCGTGCAGTCCCAGCCCGAATGGGATACAGCTAAGAGTAAGACGGCCCATGGCAACGCAAACAAAAATCAGTAGAGAGAAGTGGGAGAGGCAAGGCAGACGAATAGGGAGCCTATAAAACCGTAATGGTAATAGGAATGAAATATGAATAAAAAAGAATAGTTTCAAATAATTAAATTGAGTAAATCAATTAACGGAAGTTGAGTTTGATGAGTGCTACATGGAGGTGTAGTGGTGGTTCCCGTCACGTGGGACGTGAATTGACGGAAATTAACGGAAGTTGAGTTTGATGAGTGCTACATGGAGGTGTAGTGGTGGTTCCCGTCACGTGGGACGTGAATTGACGAGAATTAACGGAAGTTGAGTTTGATGAGTGCTACATGGAGGTGTAGTGGTGGTTCCCGTCACGTGGGACGTGAATTGACGGGAATTAACGGAAGTTGAGTTTGATGAGTGCTACATGGAGGTGTAGTGGTGGTTCCCGTCACGTGGGACGTGAATTGACGGGAATTAACGGGAGTTGAGTTTGATGAGTGCTACATGGAGGTGTAGTGGTGGTTCCCGTCACGTGGGACGTGAATTGACGGAAATTGATGGGATGTGATTAGTAAGTTTGATGATATGCTACATGGAGGTGTAGTGGTGGTTCCCGTCACGTGGGACGTGAATTGACGGAAATTGATGGGATGTGATTAGTAAGTTTGATGATATGCTACATGGAGGTGTAGTGGTGGTTCCCGTCACGTGGGACGTGAATTGACGGAAATTGATGGGATGTGATTAGTAAGTTTGATGATATGCTACATGGAGGTGTAGTGGTGGTTCCCGTCACGTGGGACGTGAATTGACGGAAATTGATGGGATGTGATTAGTAAGTTTGATGATATGCTACATGGAGGTGTAGTGGTGGTTCCCGTCACGTGGGACGTGAATTGACAGGAATTAACGGAAGTTGAGTTTGACGTTTGATGATATGCTACATGGAGGTGNATTTTCAATAGGAACCATTGTTACTACTAGAGACAACTTCATGCCAAATTTCAAGTTGATATCTTCATTTTTGCGGATGCTAGAGTGTGAACAACGATTTTAGGTCAAAAAGAGAAAAATCGAAATATCTCGAAAACTTTCTATGAACAGGTATACATATTTNTTCCCGTCACGTGGGACGTGAATTGACGGAAATTGATGGGATGTGATTAGTAAGTTTGATGATATGCTACATGGAGGTGTAGTGGTGGTTCCCGTCACGTGGGACGTGAATTGACGGAAATTGATGGGATGTGATTAGTAAGTTTGATGATATGCTACATGGAGGTGTAGTGGTGGTTCCCGTCACGTGGGACGTGAATTGACGGAAATTGATGGGATGTGATTAGTAAGTTTGATGATATGCTACATGGAGGTGTAGTGGTGGTTCCCGTCACGTGGGACGTGAATTGACGAGAATTGATGGGATGTGATTAGTAAGTTTGATGATATGCTACATGGAGGTGTAGTGGTGGTTCCCGTCACGTGGGACGTGAATTGACGGAAATTGATGGGATGTGATTAGTAAGTTTGATGATATGCTACATGGAGGTGTAGTGGTGGTTCCCGTCACGTGGGACGTGAATTGACGGAAATTGATGGGATGTGATTAGTAAGTTTGATGATATGCTACATGGAGGTGTAGTGGTGGTTCCCGTCACGTGGGACGNAATGCCTAAAGGAGGTTAGGCGGTGTTTGAGGTGAATTTGAGAGTGAATTTCTGTGGTTCCCGGTAGCTTAGTCGGTAAGAGGGCCCGGCGCGTATCTGGGAGACCCGGGTTCGACTCCCGGCTGGGTGAAGCGGAAATTTTTTCTCTCTAAATTCTAATTCTTTTAGATAATTAAAAATCGGTGGAAATGATGAATCTGGAGTAGAACTGTTTGTTTTGTTTCGATTGTTAATTGGATAGATGTTTTATGATGTCAAAAATGAATGAGTTGAATTGAATTGACAATAAAAATATTCACAGGATATAACAACGATTACTTGCTTATTCTGAAAAAAATAATGAAATCTCGCTCAAAAAATTAAAACAAATGTATTTGTAAAACAAGCAGAGGTAGTGAGCATATGCCAGCGAACACGTGGCAGTGAGCATGTCATTGAGTGATTTTTTCATTTTTTCATCGCCATCAATAATTGATGGTAGGCTTCCGAATGGCCAGAGCCAAATTTCAAGTTGATATCTCCATTTTTGCGGATGCTATAGTGCGAACAACGCTTTAAAGTCAAAATTACAAAAAATGAAATATCTCTAAATTTTGTATAATTGGGTGCATATATTTTGATTGATCAAGATAGAGGACATCGAGACGAAAATTTGAAAAAAAAAATTAGAATCGGTTAACTCGCCATTGAGATATTTAAAAAATTAGAGTTACATATGAAGTTGAGTATCTCAGAAACTAATCATCCGATTGAGCGCATTTTCAATAGGAACCATTGTTACTACTAGAGACAACTTCATGCCAAATTTCAAGTTGATATCTTCATTTTTGCGGATGCTAGAGTGTGAACAACGATTTTAGGTCAAAAAGAGAAAAATCGAAATATCTCGAAAACTTTCTATGAACAGGTATACATATTTTGATTCATTGCGATAGAGGGCATCAAGACGAATATTTTGAAAAAAAAAATGAAATCGGTTCGGTAGTTTTCGAGATATTTCGGAAAAAGCGTAAAGAAACAAATGGTTTTTTCTCAAAAACTAATTTACGGATCCAGTTGAATTTTGGCATGACGTTAGTCCCAAATGATTCCAATAAACTGACAAAATTTCAGATTTTTTGGAATAAATTTTCCCGTTTATTCGTTCATTTAAAAAAAAAAGTGACCACCGAGTGAACACTATCACACACAGACATGGTCCCCAAACTTCGTATTTTTTCATTTCAGACCATTCTGGATCGTTTCCAAGCGAAATTAGCCAAAGTAAAAATGAAACGAATCCAAAGCTTCCCTTCGGAAGCAAAAACTGGGCCAAGAAATAATATATTTCAGGGCGAGTGCCATGGGATTTTTTACTCGCATGAAGTTGGCGTCCAAGCCGAAGACAAGGCCTGACCAACCACGCGAGTAAAAAAACCCATGGTACTAGTCGTGAACGATATTTTTCCGTAGTGATTTTCAATTATACTTAGTGTCTCGCCCTTCGAGATTACGAAGGTAGTGCAGCTACTTTAGGCTAAATAATCACAACATTTAGAGCGCAGTTTAAAAAGAACGCGCCCTGGTGCCCCTTTAGTGGCGCCCTCCCGCGTTCGTATTCGTCATTAGTTTTTTTTTTTTAATCGCATGTCAGAGCGCAGTCATTTATCATTTCATTGCGAAAAATAGGAAAAAATTCAATAGGAAAACAAGACAAGAAGAGATCGTCCTCAGCGACGGCAGGGAGGACGGCAGCGTAAAGAAGAGACTCAAGGGGTTGGAGGAGCTAGTTAAAACCTTGATAGGACAAGGTTTTAACCTTCTCACAAGGAGGTTACAGCACCCCCTGACGCATCCGACACAGAGGGATTGTCAAACAAAGGTAAAAATTGCGTCATACAGTTGAACTCGCACGAGAGGCGAGACAAAAACTGAAAAAGAAATTCTTGCTAATCTTATAGATAAGGCGTACGCAAAGTTGAAACGGCTCACAGATCAAAAAAAAATCGCATCATCGAGAACGACGGCTATTTTCCCCGGTGGGGAATGCGCTATTTTCTCATTACAGAAAATTCCCCAACCGACCTCATGAACAAGGACGACGAGACACCAAAGGACATCCCCTCTACTGTAAACAAATCCGCGGACGGAGATTTGTCGGAGCAGAAAAGAGACAATGGCGAAGACGAACCAACCCTTCAAGTTGATGAGGAGACTCTGGAAATCATCGGAGAAGAGCCATCGTCGGCAGAAGAAGAACTGAAGATGCACTTCAATATCAGCAAACACTGGAAAAACTGGTGCTCTCATCGAATAAAAAAAGATGAGAAGGAGAACCTGCTGAGAAAATATCCCAGAAATAAGAAATTTCCTCTACAGCCACCCAAACTCAATCCAGAGGTAGCTGCGTCAGTGAAGAAGGCATCCCAAAAAAAATCTAAATACTTTACAGCAACGCAGACCCTGGCTGGGTCCGCTCTATCACCACTAGGACCAGTGATTGAGAAACTAGTCAGGGCAATCGATCCGGAATAAAGGGAAACCCTAACAAATGTGTGGGATGCGGCCAAGCTCCTAGTTGAACTACATCGATCACAGACGTCAGCGAGGAAAGCTTATATCCAGCCGAGTCTGGCTAAATCAGCAGTAACGACCCTCGAAAAACAAGCAACCGATGAATTTCTTTTTGGTAAGAATCTCAAAGAAAAACTAAGAGACATTAAAGGTTTAGACAAAGTCAGTCAAGAAATCAAACTGCAACCACCGAACAAGGCCACTCATACTCATCGGGGAAACGCGAAGGGGCCGCTGAATCAGCATTGGTGGACCGCACAGACGGCCCCCAAAACGACTGCTCCGCAAAAAGCGCCGACCACCAAGACCCCACTGAAGTCAACAACACAGAGCAAGTCATCCCGTTACCGATCATCGAGCTCGAGGTCATCGAAACTGAATGAAAGGGAATAACAGGTAAACGTCACGGCGGGAAGAATAAAAGGCTTCCTGAAAGCTTGGGAAACCATTACACAAGACAACTTTGTGCTCCAAATCGTGAAGGGATGCAAAATCCCAATTGCGACCACTTCTTTTCAACCCCAGGTCAAAAAACCGCGGGATTGGAGTGTAGAGGAATCGAACATGATTCAAACCGAATTGGAGAGACTCTTAACACTAGGAGCTATTGAAATTGTGACGCCAACGTAGGGCGAATTCATCTCACCGTTTTTCCTGAGACAGAAACCGAACGGAAGCCATAGATTCATATTAAACCTACAGGACTTCAATAAATTCGTGGTAACAAATCAATTCAAGCTTGAAGACTTGCGGTCAGCTTGTAATCTTTTAGATAAGGGCATGTTCATGGGAACAATTGATATTACGGATGCATATTTCTTGGTACCAATCCATGAAAATAGCAGAAAATTCCTTAGATTCTACTTTAACGACCGCATTTATGAATTCACATACCTTCCGTTTGGTCTCTGTATAAGTCCATGGGTCTTCACCAAACTCCTGAAAACTGTGGCTAATTGGCTCTGTCAACGAGGACTTTCCTCGGTAATTTACCTGGACGATTTTCTTTGCTTAGGAGATACATGCGGGGAGTGCCAAGAAAACCTTCAGACGTCTTGCAGACTACTTAAATCACTGGGGTTTTTTTTATCAATAAGGAAAAATCTATCATGATCCCCCAGTACGGTGTGCAAATTCTGAGGATTTATTCTAAACTCCTCTAATATGATAGTATAACTCCCACTAGGCAAAACAAGCAGAGGGCAGCGAACATGTGGCAATGAACATCTCACTCATTAATTTTTTTTTATACTTTCTTTGCCATCAATAGATTGATGGTGGGCTTCCGAATGGCTTTCAGCGTAATAAAATTTGATTTCCACTTAATATTTCGATTTTCGCGTCTGCTAGAGACCGAACAACAATTTGGAGATAAAACAAGGAGAAACCGTACGATACTTACCATTTTCCACAAACGAAAACATTAATCCCGTTCAGATTGAATACCCACAATGCCACACAAAAATACTGCCTAATGATTGAAAAACTATGCTTTTTCAGGAAAATTTCAAAGTGTTTCAACAAATATAATACGCTCTATCCCTGTGATGAGACCCATATGATGTGGAGTGTCTACAGGAAAATATTAACCTTTTTGATGGAATCGTTTATTACAAAAAGGGGAATATCTCCAAAACCACTCAATGGATCGCGCCCATCCGAAAAACGAACCTTCAATATTATGAGAGCTATGATCGTACCAAATTTCAGCTTGCTATTTTCATTTTTGCTCACGGTATCATGCGTAGAAGAGTAAAAAGAAGAAAAACAGAAAAACGGCGATATCTCGGTAACTTTGTATGGACGGGTATATATATTATGATTGATCTAGATAGTGGCCATCAAGACGAGTATTTTGAAAAAAAAATTCAAATCCGTCAAGGAGTTGACGAGATATTTGACAAAACATATTTACACAAAATATCGAATTTCAAGAGCTAGCACCATACCAAATTTCAACTCGCTAACCCAATTTTTTCTCAAATTGTTGTGCGAATAAGATTTTCAGCGAAAAAACAGAAAAACGGAAATATCTCTGAAACTTTCTATGATCGCCATATAAGTTTTGATTGGCCTGGATAGAGGTCATCGAACCGAGTATTTTGAAAAAAAATTGAAATCGGTGCAGTAGTTTCCGAGATATTGATGAAAAACGAAATTTAAACAACTTGATATATCTCAGGAACTACTGGGCGAATCAGGCTGAATCAGCGCGCCAAAATAGAGTTCATTCATAGCTATCAGGAGCCAAAATTTCAGATTTCTATCTGCCGATTTCACCGTATTTATGTTGAATTTTCGAAAAATTGTTCACCCAAAATCCAAGTTGTCACATACATACATACAGACATGACGTAAAAACATCATTTCTCCACGTTTCATGACATTCTACATCATTTACGATCAAAATTAGCGAATCGAAAAATCCGTCACATACAAGGAACCAAGACTTCCATTCGGAAGCATAGGAGTCCTTAATAGGTCAATTAATTACTTTCGAACGAAGATCAACTTGTAAAATTCGGGAGTTTGCACAACTGATTGGGTCTCTGCTGGCGGCTTGCCCTGGGGTTAAATACGGCACTCTAAGATGTAAACTTCTGGTTAAAATAGATACTCTCAGAGAAGCCGAAGAAAACTTCCAAGAAAAAATAACAATCCCGGCATCAATTCGTCGGGACCTCGATTGGTGGAAGAACAATATTCTGACAGCGTCGAAAAAATTCGAAAACTGAAATTTCATAGAGATATTCTCAGGCGCGTCGCTATCAGGATGGGGAGCCTTTTCAAAAGGCGAACAAGCTCACGGTCTGTGGGACGCCCATGAGAGAGCTTTACATATCAACCACCTAGAGCTGAAGGCAATCTTATTAGGAATTGTTACGTCTGGAGACGTATCGCATTTTTATTGAAATGAAAGAAAAATTGATAATGATTGAAAAATAATGGAATTAGAAAATGATGAATAATACGTGGTTTCAAAAAGCATTTCGCATTGGAGGTAATTGAAAGCAAGTCTCATTTTTAATCGATATTACTCGTGAAAATATAAGAAGGAATTTAATGAAGAAAAAAAGGTATAAAAAAAAGAATAAGTTCATGCAACGATCATGTGATCGTTGGGTGGCAACACTTTGAATTGTCTCCAAGAGCGTTATCACCAGGAAGTTCAGGTATCCGTGCCGAGGTGTACCTTGGTGCATCGACATCATGTCATGCCCCCTCCTTTGACAAACACATCAAAATTCATACACATACATTGATTAGTACATCCTCGCAATCCGAGGTAATAAAAGAGCGTCGATGCACCCCCAAAGTTAGTTCCCACCGTTCTTCGTTCCGGGTCATTTCTCGCGTTGTCTAAACCATTCAAAAGTTGAAGAATTTGGTCCTTCTTCTTACTTCTCTCTTCAAGAGAAACTAATTAAGGTGTGAACTTCCGTTCTAACCGAATATCTAACTAACCGAATATTGGATTACTTCAAGAAACTACAAAAAAATGGATGAGTAAAACAAAATAAATAATAAATTTGATTTAAATCGGGAAATGACACGGTGAAAAGTTTAACGGTTTCAAAAATTCAAAAAAAAATCAATAATTATTGAATATTTGAGAATTTTAGTTCGGGGAACTCAATATAAAAAAAAGTTTCAATTCTTGATGTAAATTTTCGCGTTGAGTCGAAGGAAAAATTTTATATTGCATGACAATTTATATTCAAAATTGGTGAAAATTAATCCATTTGTAAATTGTTTAATCCAAAGAATTTGATTTCGTTAAAATTTGAATATAATTTAAATAAATATTGATATATAAATATTATTATTAAATATTTACTGGGAAATCATGACGTAACAAAGTGGGGGCTCGTCCGGGATTAAAAAGGTGAATTGTTGGAATAAATTGGAAAAATGGTAGGAAAGAAAAATTGATTTGTGTTGAAAGGAAAAACTCAAATTTTGGTAATTATTTCTATTGAACATTCTCGAGGAAAATAAGTCGTGATAAATTAATTTTGTGGGAAAAATAGAAGATGAATTTCCGCAATTATCCTCCGTATTCTTCCCCTCTTTCCCTTCCCATGAAGAAATATTACCGTTATTATTGAAAATTTTGAATCAAAAGTAAACTTCAAATTTCAATTGACATTTGATCTATCAATTTTAGACATAAAATAATAGCTAATTCCAGGAATTTTTACAGAAAAAAATTTTTTTTTCCTTTCTCCAATTCAACTATTGGAGTTTTGAGTTTTTTGTAAAATTTAAATCACTCCTTTTACCATTGAATGTTCTCAAATTAAAATAATTTTTCACTTGTGAAAAAATTGTCAAAGTGGAATATTTTTGAACAAATAAGTAATCAATGAATAGAAATTTTTCTTTTGAGATTTATCTCAATCATTCAAATCGATTCAATCATCTTGGAATTTTCCTCTTGGAATTTCAATATAATTATAAATAATTTCACCAACAGAATAGAACTTTTCATAATCCAATATTGTAAATTTAAATATTTTTTTGGTTGGTTTGAATTCAATTTTCAAAATAAATTGTAAAAAAATTTGAACAGAAATTCATCATTTAATTATTTCACATCTTCAGTCCAGAAAATTTTCCATGGAATCAATTGTCAATTTTCAAATGAGAAATATGAATTTTTCAATTAATTGTTGTCATTATAATAATAATTATTAAATGCATTGAATTAAATTTTCAATAAATAAATTATAATTTTCACGGTTTTCGTACATCCGAGAATTATTTATTGAATGATCGAAATTTGATGTTGAAAAATAAATTGAATAGAAAGTGGACAATTAGAAAATATTATTCAAAAAATTATTGAGTCAACAAATTTTGTTATCACCTTAGCAAAATTTGATAAAACCTTCTAGTTGGTTCGGAAACAAATTCATCTTCTAAATAATAATAATAATAAAAATATTCCTTCAAAAAAAAAAAATTAATAATAGTTTCAATGAAATATTTTTGAAGAGAATAATTTCATGTGGCCGTCGGAATAAAAGACGAAATTTTATTTTATTTTCAGGGAATCGTGAGAAATCCAATATTTAACAATTAATTCATTTGAAATTTCAATTTTTGCTAAAAAAAAAATGTCGAGAATAAATGAACCAATTATTTCTATGAAGGATGCTTTGCGTTTAGTTTCGGAATTTAATGGGGAGAATATGAGTATTTTCGATTTTATTGAAGAATGTGAAGATGCACGCGACAGTCTTCCCTTGAATTTTGAGTCAATATTAGTCAAGTTTTTCCGAATCAAATTGAAGGGTGAAGACGAGAATTACTTTACGGTCAAAAATTTGAAAATTGTCAAGAATTTTTCACGTATTTGAAGAAAAATTATGGCCCGAGAAAATCTATTGACGGACTCGAAGGAGATCTCGCCAATTCATATCAGGAAGAACATGAGAAAATTATCTCTTATTCTATCCGCGTTAGGAAACTTGGTCGATTATGTATTGAAATAAATAAAACAGAGGAAGACGGTGGACTTCCAGACTATGATAACGTAATTGAAAGGAAAATGTTTCGGGCTTTCTCAGATGGCTTACTTCGAGAAATCCGTTTGGAAATGAAGGGTCCTCCTCCTGAAAATTTCGAGGATGCCGTTGAGCAGGCATTAAAAGCTGAATCAAAGTTACAAATCATACGTAATTTACGTGGACATAAAGAAATGATTTCAGACAATGAATGTGAAAAATCCGAAAATGATTAAATTGATGAAAATGCTAACGAAAATGAAGAAAATGATGAAAACGAAGAAGAAAAATTATCCAAAGGTCACGAAGAAATCAAAGATATGAATTCTCAAATTCATAATGAATTCGATCAAACCATGTTAGAGTGTATGCCTGTTGACAATCATTGCAATTCGGAAAACGAAGAAAAATTCCATGTGATGTAAAGCCACGAACTATCGGAATCAAAAATTATAATTTATGCAATTTTCAAATTCCTCGAGTTGAAAAGAAAAAAAAACATATTTGTAAATAATAATGAAAATGTTGAAGTAAAATTTGAATTTCGAGAATAAAGTGAATGTTTAAAAGCAGAGAATTTACACGAAAGACACATCAGTGGGTAAAGACAAAATGCAAATAGAGTGGGCATTGATGGAAAATGAAACCAATTTCCGTTTCAATAAAAAAAAAAGCAAGAGAAATTTTAATTTATCCGATTGAATAGGCTTCCGTTTGAGGCACCGATTTCTTCAAGCAAATATTATAAAAGCATAAGAAGTTGATTATGAGACACGCGTCATTTTGATAAGGGGTGTCTCATATCCCTACATTGTATCAGGCGAGAATGCACCAACAGTGGTTCTCATTCTCGCACATGAGGGAATTTTTGGAAAATATCAAAACTTTGAAATATTTCGAGAAAAAAAAAGAGGAAAATAGATGAACAAATTTTTTTTTTTTGCTAATCATTCGTTATTAATCATATATATATATATATATATATATATATATATATATATATATATATTGTAACGTGTTATTTTTGTCTTTCGACCGTTCTGCGGTTTCATTTAAACATCCAGAAGAGAAGTCACTGCGAAAGCAAAGCGAGAGTCAAAATCTAGATTTTTGTTCAACTATTTATTAAGTATTTTTTTTGGTTTGTATTGAATCATTCCACTCCACCGTTCATCGGAGCACATCGGGGGATCTGGATGAGCCTAAACGAGGACTAGGATGAGATGCAAGAATTTAGATGCTGAAATTTGGTCTCGGAACAACGGTTCTGCAGAGTCTGGGGTGGATCTGGAGGTTGAATATCCCCGCCAGTTGCGGAGTACGCAGGTTGGCCGTGTCGCGGCGCCAGCTACTGGAGCCAGAATTGGAGAGCTCGAGCACCGAATGAATCTATGCGAAAATAATATTTTCGGTCCATTGTTGAAGGACCCGAAACATAAATTAAGAGTTATTTATCATTATGCGATTTGTGAGTAGTTGGAATTACATTTTTATCGCTTTGTTTTTTTCCCTGTGGATTTGGAGGGAAAATTAGAAATCACGTGGTTGTCCGGTGTGGATTACGGTGGAGAGAGAGTTGACGTCGTCATCACTCTCCAATCAAAAGTCTCTT
>NW_021680521.1:84072-86266 GCF_001412515.2 Diachasma alloeum | reverse complement strand
AAATCGGAAATCCTATAAATAATCGGAAAAATTAAAAGCTACGGAAAAGAGGTAAATTGTCATTTGGAAATATTCGCTGAATTTGAATATTATTGGAGACATGGGACAAAACCGAAGCATCATTCATTTGAAATATTTGGATAAACAAAAATTTAATCATTCAGGAGGACTCCAGAGACGACAAATGTGAACAGAAACGCACACAAAATTACTAAATAAAATTTTATTTGCAGGGAATCTCTTATCTTCTGTTTGAAAAAAAGAATGCAACAATGTGCCAATTGAAATTTTTTTTGTTTTCTTCAATAAATTTTAAACGGGAAATGAAATCAAGCGAGAGAAACTTTCATATTCATAAGCATACGCTTCTCGTATATTTATGAAATATCTATCAAGGAGAAATCGGTATTTTCTTGATAGAGAACTTCATTAAATGATCAGAGCTGAAATAACATTATTAATAATCATAAGTAGACATAGAAGAATGCGGCCCAATTTGGAAAAGTTTGGCATCATAATTTTCGTTGAGACAAGATGAAGGAAAAAAAAATGTTGGATTCATTATGAATACATTTAAAAAAAATTGTTATGTAATTTGGAAATGATGCAGCAGCATTATTATCATCATCATTATGATTATTGTTATATTTGAATATTATTTTGGATGATTGCTGAAACGATCCAAGTTACAAAATGATTTTGAAACATTTGAATGGGTTATGAAAAATTATATAAATTTTGAAAATGAATGAATTGTAGAAATCAAGAATTAAATTTTAAATGAAATCAACGGTCAGTCACTGGAAAACAAGTCAACCAGGACCAGGTGAAGTCACCATCTAGAAACTCGAATCATCCCTGTGTGCTCTTTCGTCTAGGTGTCTCTATCGCGGAAAAAAAAAAGTCAATTGAAAAAATTCCGCAATAATAAATTAATTCAACTACAATTAGTAGTGAATGTACTGTGCACAAGTCAAGCACTTTGGAAATTTGACAAAAGTTAATCAGATAATTAACAATGCTCTTCTTGAAACAAATCGATGAGTTCCATAGATAGAACAATATTCTTCATAACCATTAGATTTGAAGAATTACCACGGCATACGCAATCATGCTGTAAGGGTGTTTTAAACACTACAATTTAAAAAAAACTGAGAAAAATTATCAAAATAAAAAAATTATTTGAAGAAATATTTGAAAAAAAAAAATTTGTAAACACAACGTCACTGAATTTAATCATTGAAATAAGTTTTGTATAGACCATCGAAAATTTTAAATTACTTCCGAGCATTTTTGATTCAATCAATAAAATTTGTGGAACAAGTCAATTGGTTCCATTGAAAACTATTCTTCATGTACAATTAAAACGGAAGAATATCCCCAGTGTACGCAGTCACATCGTAGGCTTACTCTCTATGCAACTGAAGAGAGAGAAAGAAGATCGTCTAATCAAAGTATCATTTTATTTCCAAAAGCAATTGGCAAAACTGAATTGATACAAGAGACATAACAGATGAGAGTACAGAGGATCATCAGAAATATTACGCAAAGACATCATCGTAGCAGGACTCGATACAAAAAAAGTGAAGTGATGTAATTTCTTTATGGCCTTTCTGAAAAAAAGTGAAGTAATTTAAGTGCAAACTTGACATGGAAAAAAGAATGAGAATGAATGGACGAATGATTTCTTATAAAAATTTTGATGTATTAATAATAATTTCGATTTATCGAATGGGAAATTGAATTGTGATATTATTGCAGTTCTGATCATATTGTTATTTCTTCTTCGAGACACTAATAACTTGGGAGATCATTGCAACTATTGAAAATCAGAAAAACAGGATATTGATAATGAAGATTGCAAAATATGAAAACAAGAATGATACAATGGATTGAACGATTGTTCTCCGATTTCATCGATAACAATCGTCTAATCAGGGGGGTGTTACGTCTGGAGACGTATCGCATTTTTATTGAAATGAAAGAAAAATTGATAATGATTGAAAAATAATGGAATTAGAAAATGATGAATAATACGTGGTTTCAAAAAGCATTTCGCATTGGAGGTAATTGAAAGCAAGTCTCATTTTTAATCGATATTACTCGTGAAAGTAATCCAATATTCGGTTAGTTAGATTTCACAATAATTTCAGGTAAAAAAAAAATTTACAATTTTTCGGAACGGAAGTTCACA
>NW_021680521.1:59279-77710 GCF_001412515.2 Diachasma alloeum | reverse complement strand
TCAAGAAACTACAAAAAAATGGATGAGTAAAACAAAATAAATAATAAATTTGATTTAAATCGGGAAATGACATGGTGAAAAGTTTAACGGTTTCAAACATTCAAAAAAAAAATCAATAATTATTGAATATTTGAGAATTTTAGTTCGGGGAACTCAATATAAAAAAAAAGTTTCAATTCTTGATGTAAATTTTCGCGTTGAGTCGAGGGAAAAATTTTATATTGTATGACAATTTATATTCAAAATTGGTGAAAATTAATCCATTTGTAAATTGTTTAATTCAAAGAATTTGATTTCGTTAAAATTTGAATATAATTTAAATAAATATTGACTTCATTTATTGTGAATTTTTATCCTCTATTATTCTAACAATTCACCCGACTCCAATCCCGAGCTATTACCGAAAGGTAGGCTCAAAATAGGAGAAAATAACTCATAATTTTCCAGAATTTATTTGATTATCAAAATTATTATTAAATATTTATTGGGAAATCATGACGTAACACAATGAAATACTTCACCAATGAAGTTAACAATGCACAAATACTCTTAATAGTAGCACAATACCACTACCATGTATTATATAAATAAAATGGGTGGAGTAAAATCGGAGGAATTACACAATCTCACACGCGAATTCTGGGACTGGTGCGAAAAACGCCACATTTGGGTCCAAACATCATACGTTCCCTTTAAAAAAAACATCGAAGCAGACGCTCTCTCACGAAACCAAAATTCTGACACAAAGTGGGAATTGGCGGGAGATGCATTCAACCAAATTTCCCAAAAATTTGGTAAACCAGAGATTGACCTATTTGCCTCAAGAATGATCAAAAAATGGGAAATAGAGCCAGAGGCGTTCACTTTAGACGCATTCACCTTCGAATGGTCTGAATGGAAGTTTTAGACATTTCGCTCATTTGCCATCATCTCCAAGGTTCTCAAAAAAATTAGAGACGACAGAGCCTCGAGAATACTAGTTGTCCCACTTTGGCTAGCACAAAATTGGTTTCCAACTTTCAGAAAGCTCGTTGACAACAAGTGGATCGAGTTCCACCCCAATCCTAATCCTTTGCTATCTCCTTGCAGATGCCGTCGACATCCTCTAGCACCATCACTTACCCTGGTCGCCGCGAGGTTATCCAGGAGGCATGGCTGAGACGAAAGTCACCTCCAGAAGCTATAGAAATCCAGCTTGCCACACTAGAGGAATCTACATTGAAACAGTACCACCGCACCTTTAAATTATGGTGGAAATTTAACAACGAAAAAGGAGAAGAGCCTTTCGTAGTATCAGGAACCAAGGTGCTGAGTTTCCTGCCACAAAGAGTTAATTCAGGCGTGGCCACCAGAACGATCAACGCAGCAAGATCAGCACTTTCACTGATCCCTCACGAAAATATATCAAATAATTCTCTCATCTCACGCCTGGTTAAAGGCAGCAACAAACTGAAATTATCCAGACCCAAATACAATGATACTTAGGATGTAGACCCAATCCTGATGGTTCTTGCAACTTCGTATCCTCTAGAAGACCTGGATTTAAAGAAACTATCAAAGACATTACTGGTTCTTCTGGCACTGGGCACTGCCCACAGGACTCAAATCTTTGCCAAAATCTCTATCGAAAACATTTCTAAGTCAGCAGCAGGTATTGATGTCCGCATTCCAGACCACATAAAAACTTCTCGACCTGGACCGGCTAAACCGTTTTTGAAACTTGCTTTTTTCAACAACAAACCGGAATTATGTATGGCAAGAACTCTAGAGGCTTATTTGAAAGTAACGGAACACCTTCGCAAAGACGAAAATGCGTTGATCATGTCGGTTGTCAAACCGCACAAAAGGGTTAAGGAAGATACTCTCGGACATTGGATCAGAGAAACCCTGACGCACTTCAGAGTAGACAAACGGTTTACAGTTCACATGAACGGTAAACGATTTACAGATCACACTATGAAAGAGGCGTGAGCATCCCGGAGATCAAAAAGGCCGCAGGCTGGACTGATGGATCAAGAGTCTTCGCTGAATTCTATCATCAGCCTATTTCAACATAAGACAACTTGTTTGCAAGAACAGTCTTACTGACTGAATAAAATATCATTGACATTTACGTTTAATTCTTCATAAATGTTTTATTACGAAAAAAAAAATTTGGAAAATAAAAACGAGAGATTACCCATCCACGAAACATCTTCACTCATTTTAATACCCAGAAATTTGATAATTCAATAAAACATCGAATTTCGAAACCCCTGATTTCACACAATTTCTATTCACACTTCAAACTAAATGACGAACACGAACGCGGGAGAGCGCGTTCTTTTTAAATTGTGCTCTAAAAGTTCATTGATAAAAGGTGATTATTTAGCCTAAAATAGCTGCGCTACCTTCGTAATCTCTCCTGCGAGACACACGTATAATTTATATCATTCCTCGTCCTTCGGGCTCGGATGATTTTTCAATTTTACGAGTTTGGGGAAGAGCCAATACCAATCCCCGGTCGAGGAAAAGTGAAGATCAATACGGAAAAAGTTTTGTTTGGTTCTTAGCGGAAAGTAGACATTTTTTTTAGAAATACAAAGAAATGAAAAAGAAAACCAAGTCAGAAATGTCAAATAAATAGTCATAATGCACAATTCGATTTCTATGTGAAAAATAGTTTCAAATCGAATAACGATTTTGTAAAAATTCTCTATGAAATAAAAAAATTGTAGGAGGACCAACGTTCTTGGTGCGGAGTTTTTCAACTGTCTACTATCAATCTAATCCTCCATCTTCTGATCCGCGCCAAGGGCGTTGGTCCTCCTATTAATTTTTTATTGCATACCGAGCTTTTTTAAAATCTTTATTCGATTTGGAACTATTTTTCTCATAGTCTAAACTATAAAATACCGCTGTTGCCCCGCCGCCATACTCGAGCTGCTGTAAATTACTTAACAGTCACTTTATTTTTGGTTGTAAATACCATTGGAAGTCTATTCGTTCACCATGAGTAACCATACCTCCAAAAGTAAATTAAAACTTTTTTCAATTAGAGAACATTTTTAAATGTGTAGCGTAATATTCATTTGTGGGTGCACTGTATCGCACGCTTTAGAGAGGAAATATTATATAATAGTTGGGTATAATATTATTACAATTAGGGGAGAGTGGGGCAAAGTGAAACACGGGGTGAAATGACACAGCCAAAAAATGACTATTTGACGCAATTCAAGCAAAAAAAAATTTTTTATCAACTTTTGTTTATTGACTTTTTTTATTATTGAGAGTCATCTTGAGAATAATAATTTTCTCTTCGGTAGAAAAGAATATGCGGTGCGAAAAAATCACTGATATTCAGAACCCCTATATAGCGTAGCGACTACCTCCATAGATGATTCTCACCCCTATTAGATATCCATCGTCCAACGTCCACTAGTCAGCTTATCCCCTGACTCTCCAGCAGCCAAACTAAGACCTCGTTATCGCTGAGTCTATATTTTCTCCTCTTTCGAAACTCCCAAAGATTTTTCATATATTTCTTATATCAAGACGACAATATTAATGATTTTCACTCATTTTATCCACAGTTCTCTTTTCAAGTAATATGAAATATTTCATCTATAATTCAATTGATTAGATTGGAGCGATTACACTCTGCTTTTTTCATTCGATTGAAATTCAGCATCACATTTTCCTTTTTGCCCCTCTGAGTCTCCCCCTGAACCTTCTTCTGGACTCGGTGATGTCAGATGAGGGTGAAAATCTCACGCGTGGGATTTTCGTGCGCAGTTCCCCGGCGCATGGGATATTCGTGTCCAACTTTGCCGCACACCCACTGGCACTGGGCATATGCAGCTCCCGCAGTTGAAACCCGGCAAATTTTATGCCAGAAATAATCGTCCGAACCGCAAAGAAAGGAATATGACGTATTAAAAATTAAAACACCATTTTTACAGGATTCCACGTATTAATTTATCGATTAATGGTCCCTATTCCTGATTTATTGGAGGCCACTAAAGATCTAAAAACTTGACACCGTCTTTCAACGTAGTATTATATTAGATGCTGACATTGACACAACACTGATAACACGACACAATTTTAAGGATATTAACATGTTTGGCGTTATATTTCTTTGTGACCCTTGTGACCCTATATTAACTTCACGTCAAACTTCAGGAGGATCACACGACTTTGGTCAAATTTCATGAGGGTCACACGGGAATGATTAAATTTCAAGAAGGTTGAATGTGCAAGGGTCAATTATCACGAGGGTCACGAAGGCTGCAAGGGAATGGTCACGTATCACGAGGGTCACAAGGGAATGGTCAAATTTTACGAGGGTCACGAAAGTCACAAGGGAAAGGTCAAATTTCACGAGGGTCACGAAGGTTACAACGAAAAGATCACACTTCACGAGGGTCAAATAGTCGATACGCTAGCCCTGTTTCTGTATGCACTACGAAATTGAGTAAATGGTTAATTATTACATCATCATAGCATGGAAACGGTTGCCGATAGAGAAAAAAGTTTCAAACAAAATCTGTTTGTCATATCAAAATACACATTCTTTGTCGTGAAATTTTTTTCTCTAACTATTATAGATAAAGAGTTATGGGCGAAGGGAGTGATGTGGATGGCGCGTGAGCCCGCTATGTGTCGGACGGCACCGATGCGTTTATCGGCAAACTTGATAGAGATAGAGAAAAATAGTTCACATAAAAAATGTTCGCCATCAGGTTTTACATAAAATTATATTATCCTAATTTTTCTCTATACCTAGCCGTTAATGGAATATTTATGCTCTTTTGCTGCATAATGGGACAAATTACATCCGTTTTTGTTTAATACCGTAATTAATAAAAAAAAACCAGCTTCGGATTCAGATTCAATATCACCGGCAACGTAAATTCCAATAATAACATTTACTCAATTCCTTTGTACATACACAAACAGGGCTAGCGCATGGACTATTTGATCCTCGTGAAATTTGATCATTTCCGCATGACCCTCGTGACCTTTGAGATGCTTGACACTCGTGAAATTTGACTATCCCCTTGTGACCCTTGCGACGTTTGACTCTCGTGAAATTTGACCATCCATTTGTAAACCTTGTGACATTTAACTATCCCCTTGTGACGCTCGTGAGGTTTGACTCTTCTGAAATTTGACTATCGTCGTGTGACCCTCGCGACGTTTGATTCTTGTGAAATTTTACCATCCTTTTGTGACCCTCGTGATGTTTGACTCCCGTGAAATTTGACCAACCCCTTGTGACCCACGTGACGTTTGACCATTGCAATAATCAACCTCCGCAAAATTTTCTTCATTCTCTTGTGATCCTTCTGACGTTAGACCTTTCCGAAATTTGACCCTTGTGGCATTTAACTCTTACTCTATTGACCACGTGAAGTCCGATCATTACATCATCTAACATTTATTAACTTTATTTCAAAAACTTCTTCCTTCCCAATGTCCATTGAAGCAAGTGGAATAAGAAGTCATGCCGTTCTCGATCGAATTCAAACGATTTAAACGGAGCGCCAGGCATTCGGCGCCCTAAAGGCTGCGCAGTAATACTCGAGCGAGGAGTGGGGGACCTGTGAAACTCTCGTCTGGCATCACTGGCCAGTTGACCCGGCCGGCGGACGAGCGGCCGGCGGGCGGGCGTCAGTTCAGGAGGGTTAATGAAAAAAAATGTTTTACTTGAATTGCATCAAACTGTCGTTTTTCGACTGTTTCATTTGGCCCCACTATCCCCTGCTAAATATATGGTATACTAATAAACGTATGTTTGCAATACCCCATTCACAAAAAAATTGGATTTCAATTCCGCCATTGGAATTATAGCGATGTAACGGATAATTTTTCGATATATTGTTAAGATTGGAGAAAGAAAATTCTAATGGCGCTATTTTTGGCGCGATTTTTTTCCAACTTGTCTGGGGGTGTTTCTTCGAAACGAATTTTTTTGTGTCGGATTTTGATGTGTTTCGTGGGGACTGAAATAACCAACCTCTCAACCCCCGTTGCCTGATAGGGTTCAATTGTTTCATCGAAATTTCAATTCCCAAGCAATACGGAGAAATTGAAAACAAGAAAAGTCGTCCAAAGAAACACACTCGGACAAGTTAGAAAAAAAACATGTCAAGAAAAGCGCTATAATGCAAAGACTCATGCAAAAAAATTATATCGCCAATCCAAAGTGTCACCCGAAGATGCAATTACTCTTTAATTTCATTACTACTCTGAGAATGAGAAATTGAGATACTGAGGAGTCTTTTTTGGTAGGTTTGTATCATTCTGAAGCTTACAATCTGGGCGCCGTGACCTCAACCTCTAAGAAGTGATGGGAAAAAAAGAGAGAAAACCCGATTTAAGTAATGTTGATACAAATACATACATTATATCAACTCCATTTTGGGACATGGAAATTTGCTTCGGCCTCATACCATCTTCTTGATTCAAGTCCTGAACGTTGATAGCTTCCCGTAAAATCTAAAAAAAAAAAATAAATACAAGTGATCCAGAATACAACTTTCCTCTGCGAAGTAATTTTCTATACATTTTTTCAAGTCCATGAGAATGAATTTGCCATCACGGCGGTGAGAAAGGGAAGGCGATACAAAGTGACGTTTCCCGAAAGGGTCTAGCGGAATAAAAAAGGGTGCAAATATCCCCAACGAATTTTGAATCGCCAATTTTTTCTGTTGTTTATCATGATAAAATATGACTGCATGCAAATTTTCAGATTTTTATTTGCATTTCTGCCCGTTTTTTTTTTTGCAAAAAAAACATCTTTTTCTAATGTCGTGTTTTTCAGCCGTCAAAAAGTGTTCTCAAAATCTGAAAAATGAGGAACATATCAACATATATGTGACATTTTTTCATTTATATTTTTTGCAATAATTTCTATAAAAAAAATGATCACTTTTCAAAAATTCATTTCAAGATGATTAGATATAGATACAACTTTGAAAAAAATCATCGCCTTTTATTTCATGCTTTTCTATTAAATAACGCGAAGAAAACTCATTTTTTGCCTGCGTCATACTAAAAAAAAATAAAACTGACAAATTTAGGGTTTCTTTTACTAGAAATCCATTTATAAATTATTCGTTGGGCCTCGTTAATAAATTATAATACTTCTGATAGTTATTTTACATATTAGGCTAGCATATTCAATTAATACTTGTTCATATATTCCATTCATTTCCTGTTTTCTTTTCGAAAAAAAAAATGAAATCACCAACTGATTGTAGATTTTTAGTAAAACTCGGGGGAGAGAATTCTTTTCTGGGATATGAATAGCTTCATCCGCCATGGCGAAGGAATTCGGAGTCTCTCTATATTATAAAAATCTGCTGGATTTCATGGAACGAAATAGTATTTTTGTCACTCAGTCCGGGAGCGGTGATTCACGGACGCGAAGCGTCAATGACAAAAAATACTGTTCGATACACGGCCGTGAACAATTTTTCTGCCTCATATGGTTACAGAACTCGCCTTCGGCTCATCCTGTAACTTCATATTCGCCAGAAAAGTTTCTCACGGCCTAGTGTTGTAATATACTAATCAAAATCAATCTCTACACAGCTCAACACATTTCAGTGTCACCACATGAAATTCTCCAGACTGAGGTTCTTAAAACTGTGTTTATATTACGTGGCAACCAAATGGCAGGCGATTACGAATATTATGAACAAAACAGAGAACAAAGGACAAAGAGAAAATGCGTTCCAAGTCATCCAATGTACTGGTCCTTATTTTTCTGAAGTTAGACTCCGACAGTCGGAGTTAAAGTAAAGATCGAGATGCGTCCTTTACGTGCAACTGAATAAAGAGTCACAATCAAATTAAATTCACAGAGATAATAATTCAATCCTACCCCTCAATCCAATAAAATCCAAATCGACTTTTGGTGACGAAAATTTGGTACTCAAAATTAATAGAGCTGTGGGACACCCTCGATTTTCAGACAGGTACCGACCACTCGCGTTCTAATGTGTAATTCTTGTTTTAAACAATAAAATATGATCACTAAACGTCAAGTAAACAATTTTCAATTAATTTTAGGCATTGGAATTATTTATTATTAACAATAAAATTGTTCAAATCGCCTTAGCCCCCAAACTATGAAGTATAGACGAAAATTTTCAAATCATGAATCATCTAGAATTTAATAAGGAGTAATTTTTGTCTATGAGCAATTTTACGTATCTCTCGTATCTTCTGAGATATGAGCAATAAACTAGTTACGTGACCCGACATGGCGCTCTCTACTTGCGGCTTGAGAGCGCTATGTTGGGTCACACAACTTTTTGCTTATTCATATTTCGAAATCTAAAGGAGATATTTGAAATTGACAGAAGACAAAAATTATTCCTCATCAAATTTTAATTGATTCGTGATCTGAAAATTTTCGTATATCTTTCATAGTTTGAGCGCTAGGGCGATTTGAACAATTAAATTGTTGATAGTGTGACGTTTGGGATTTTAGTATACACGGAGAGAAATTTTTGATAAAAATTACCCTACCTTTCTATAAAAGTGTATCATGAGTCATCGTTTCCTCATTTCTATCCCGAAATTTAGTAAAAATTAATATATGATGATCAAATTTTATTCTACGTTAGAGAAATTTTATCCTGACGCATAATAAATTTTACCCTTCCAGTCCAGTAATTTTTATGTAGGTAACAACGAAAATTCTAGAACGGTTGGTACATTTTACCCTACCGGTACAGTAATTTTTACTCTGCCGGCGCGGTAATTTTTATTTTTATCAGGATAAAATTTCTCTAACGCAGAATAAAATTTCATCATCATATATTAATTTTTACTAAATTTCGGGATAGAAATAAGGAAGCGATGACTCATGATACACTTTTATAGAACGTTAGGATAATTTTTATCAAAAATTTCTCTCCGTGTACTATTAGTTGTATCTTAAAATCCACGGGTCGTCAGTTGACCCTTTCGCCTAGCTAGCGATACCGGTGAGCTTACGGGTCGTTCGCTCACGGGGAAACTAATCGGGAAGGGAGATTTAGGAATGGTTCTCCTCCCAAATAACCAGTAACACTCCAAGTTATCTAATCATGAGAATATAATTAACTAATAGGAAGGTTACACGACAAAATAGGTTAAATGGGTTCGGCGTACACGGATCTAGATTTTTGGGGAAGGCCAACGTCTGGACACTTCGGCCTCCCACCGTACTCTGCCTTGGAGCAGAGTCGCAAGGCGGTTGCAAATCCAAAATGCTTGATAAGCACTCCCACGGTTTTACCTTCAAAGAGCTCAGGTTGACTCTTGTTACACCGTGTGACTGCTTATTCAGCATCGGACCCACAAATACTTTTGTTATTAAAATATTGATTAAACAATTCTGACGTGTGCATGCTCCACACGTCACACTCCCCTGATAAAACTATTAGTACTCCGTACAATAGTACTCAACAAAAAATAAAAAATCGTTCTTCTTCTCTCCGAATGAAATGCCTCAGGGGTCAAGACAATTGCAAATTTTCTTGTTCTCAATAGTCTGCTTCATGGGCTTAATTAAACACTTGTTACCAGAAGATTCATTCAAAAAGTAAAATTTTCGTGGAAAATGCAAATAAGTTGCAAAGGAACTTAAATATTTTCATGAAAACTATGAGTTTTGTGAGCGAAAGTTACGTAATTAATCTTAATAATTAAACCCTGACGACCGAACCCTTACAAAAGTATCAGATTACATTTGACATAGAAAATGCTTCGTGATTTGGACGCTTTCTTTCTTAAGAGATTTTGACTGTGCCTGAATAAAGATTTTCATTTTCCTAGAGTTTTGACTTGGAAGACTCACGAACGAATCCAGTGAAAATTTTCAAACGTTTCGGCTCAATATATTTTGGAAATATTAGAGAAAAAAAATTTCAATTGATCCTCCGGAAATAGACATTTGCAAACCTCAATTCATTTCAGTAATCTCTGTAAGATCATCAATTCGCAGGTTTTCATCTCTCAATCTGCTGAAAAAGTGGACTGTATACATTTCTAGAAATAATAATCCATCAGGTTCAGCAAAATCCATTTGGCGAGCTTATTTTCAATACAATGGACTCAAATTATAGAATACGTTTCGTTTTCCTTCCATGAAAAAGAAGGTATTTTTTTTTCTTTTTCGTTGTCTTTGACTCAAGTGGAAGTTGAGATAATTTCAATAGTACTGAGCAATAAATAACTTCCCGGTTTTGAAAGTAGTGACGGTAAATGCAAGGCGTCGACATTCATGAAATTGAAGAAGAAATCATCAATTATTGGAGTAATTTTTTCCATATCTAGAATTTTGACACGTGAAGTTAATAGAAGGTGAATAAACATTGTTATAAAAAAACTCTACTCACTCCGCGGGAGTATCCCTCCCACGCTTATCAAAAAATTACTCCTTTGATTGATGCTCTGAGCTGTTCGTGGTCCACGTTCCAGTTGTTTCCAAGCTCCTCTCAGCAAGAAGATGTTTTTCGAATATCAGTTGTTCTGGGCCACCTCCTGGATCGAATGGCCAAAGCACCTGGACATGAAGTACCTCGTCGAGATTCCAGCCCCAAAGTTGTTGATGAGCAGGTCCAGATGAGTGAATTGACCCCCCTGGGTCAAATAGCTGCGGTCTCCAGTCCGAGCTTCCAAGTCTCGCCGAGTCTTCTGGTTCGTGAAGCCCACTTCCCGTTATGAGACTTGTGGAAAATTCACGTCTTTTGTCATCGAGTCTTTGGTCAGCTGGTTTTAAGGATTTCGCTGGATCCCACAACCAAGACGTCAGTCTCCACGGTGTCGATGACATCTGTCGATTCCATGCGATTTACCTGCTCATTGCACATGGCCTCTTCTGACCATATCGCTCCGGAGAAGATCGTGTGTCAGGCAGATAGCGCCTGTGACTGACCTCACGACGCAGATCAGCTGTTCCATTCCTCTTTATTTTCTCCCCAGGGGTATTTGTGTTGATGTTTTCCCCCTGTCCAATAACAGGATTTTCTGATGTGTACTTGTCACTGTCATCCATCAAAACTGGAACACTTTGCTCTTCATGATCACTAACTGACCTTTGAACGCACCAAATTTTGTCAATCTGAAGGAGTTCTTTCATTTTCTACCAAGGATTTCGCGTCCAGACATTCTTGCTGTGAACCAGTGACAGGACCTTTCGATCAGGATATTTTTTCCTGCCCAAAGTCTTCCATTAACTCAACATAGAGACCTCTTCTTTTGGCGTCTGCCTTATAGACATTCCACCACTTTTCGCCATAAATATTCTTCCTCGAACTGTTCAGCATGGCTTGATGGTGGTGATATGATAGTGAACTCCATGGGTGTCCCGAAGCCATTTGAATTCCGTTTGTGTTGAAATATGAGGCCCGAATATCCATATTTCCTAATAACAGATTTGCAGTTCCCTTGTTTTGCCCTATTATCTGTTTAGCACTTCCAAACCGAAATGGGATGCGGTCAAAAATCATGTTTTTTCTTCTCTCCAGATTTTCAATGAGAAGTACGGTCGATGCCAATCGTCACGCCTAGGTAGAACCCCTGCTAATTGTTCAAGAGAGTGGAACGTTGTGAATTCTGCAACCCTCGACGCCGTCCCGAATCTTGAACCCCTGCACTTTTCTGTGGCAGGCGATGCTCGGCGATTCCCCAGTGGGACGGATTAGTCATCACATACACGACTCAATTGTACCTTATTGGTCGATAAAACATTTCGTGTCTCTGGAAATCCAAATCAAACCAACACGAAATGCACCGCAGAAAAATCAATTCACTCACTCAATTGCACAATAACAGGAGTTTTATCAGTTTCTGATTAGTCTCGAAGCAAAATCCTTAACCACGCATAAATGAACCAAACTATCCTCGATTTTTCTCACCTTCCAATGGAACGTCACATAATTTTATCGAAATATAAATTCCTGCACTCAGTTTCCCGAACATGAGTGCCCAAAACTGTTGGGCGCCAATGTGACGTTTGGGATTTTAGTATACTATTAGTTGTATCTTAAAATCCGTGGGTCGTCATTTGACCCTTTCGCCTAGCTAGCGATACCGGTGAGCTTACGGGTCGTTCGCACACAGGGGAACTAATCGGGAAGGGAGATTTAGGAATGGTTCTCCTCCCAAATAACCAGTAACATTCCAAGTTATCCAATCATGAAAATATAATTAACTAATAGAAAGGTTACACGACAAAATAGGTTAAATGGGTTCGGCATACGCGGATCTAGATTTTTGGGGAAGACCAACGTCTGGACACTTCGGCCTCCCACCGTACTCTGCCTTAGAGCAGAGTCGCAAGGCGGTTGCAAATCCAAAATGCTTGATAAACACTCCCACGGTTTTACCTTCAAAGAGCTCAGGTTGATTCTTGTTACACCGTGTGATGCTTATTCAGCATCGGACCCGCAAATACTTTTGTTATTAAAATATTGATTAAACAATTCCGACGTGTGGAGCATCCACACGTCACAATAGTAAATAGTTGCAATGCCTAAAATTGATGGGAAATTATTTACTTGACGTAAGTTCACAGAGATCATAGTTCATTGTTCAGAAAAAGACTTACGCATTAGAACACCAGTGGTCGGTCGGTCAATTTAGAAGTGCTTTTTTAGGAGTATCCCACAGCTCTATAAGAGTAAAGAATTAAAGGTCACAAGGGTTAAAATAAGGGTATGAAGATCATAATAAGGGCCATGAGGGTCGAAATAAGACTCATGAGGGACAAACCAAGAGTCACGAGGGTCAAAATAATGGTCTAAATAAGGGTCATGGGGGTCATATGTAAGTCATGGGGGTTGGCGAGCAGAGCGAACAGAGGACGTAGCCCCTTAGTATACAATAAAAGTGTATTAATTAATATATATGAATCGATAAGTGTAATTTTCCCCGAGATTTATAACTGAAAATTAAAAATTCATTCTCCGTGAAATGATAGAAAAATGCGAACAATCTAAAAAAATCCGATTTGTGGGCAAATATTGTGTGATTATACTAGCATATGTAAAATAACTATTGGAAGTGTTAAAGTTTATTAACGAAGCCCAATGAATGATTTATAAGTGGATTTCTAGTAAAACAAAATCCTAAAATTTATCATGATGAACAACGGAAAAAATTGGCGATTCAAAATTCGGTGGGGGCATTTTCACCATACTTATTCCGCTAGACCCTTTAACTTTTTACCTTCGCCATGGAGAAAAATCACATTCTAACCACGGGAGGTAAAATAAAGAACCCCCAGCCACTTGCGGACTACCGCAATTCAACATGCGGGCGTAACTAGCTCAGTTTATATCTGGAGGTTGAAAATATGTAATTCGAATATTTCGACTAAAAATGATGAAATACTCAAAACGGTGACATATGTTCAATTACCGTTATTCCTTGACAAAATGAAACTGACAAAACTTTCAATGTAAGATGTGTCAGCGATGAAGTTTTTATAAAAACTACAAAGGGAATGTTTTTGACGTTTCTCTTTATTTTCTTTCAATATAGTGATATTTTGGTAATTAAAAAAAATTGGTTACCAAAATAAAAATATTTTCTATAGAAATCGTTTTGATTCAAATAATTGATAAAGCAACTTTTTTTGCCTTATATTGAATTCGCCAAACAATTCTATTGGAATGTTTAATAGAAAATATTCTATAGAAAAACTCGATAGAATTTGATTTCTCTATACAACTTATTCCATTAACATATTTTCCATAGAATTTCTTCGACTCAAATTTTTCAATTTTTTTTTCATTCCATGTTTCTTCTCTTTTCATCAAGAAAATAACATTTTAAGAACTAAACTAGAAAAATAGAAACTAGAAACTAGAAAATTTGAGCCGAAAAAATTCTACGGAAAATAGCTCAATAGAATAAGTTGTATAGAAAAATTAAATTCCATTAACTTTCTCCATAGAATATTTTCTATTGAACATTTGAAGATAATCGGTCAAAAACATTTAGAAAGTTCAACAGAAACCCAATAGCGAATCTCTAGGGTATTCCCTAGTTTTTCTATAAAATAATTTCATACGTGGGATCAAATGAAGAATGATGGGGGAGATTTGAGTTAAAAGGGAGAAAATTCTGTATGAACTAATGGCACGATGAATTAAAAAACCATATTAAAATCTGGATTACCTTAGATGTGCTCAATAGAATAAGTTGTATAGAAAAATCAAATTCCATTAACTTTCTCCATAGAATATTTTCTATTGAACATTTGAAGATAATCGGCGAAAAACTATTAGAAATTTCAACAGAAACCCAATAGCGAATCTCTAGGAAATTCCCTAGTTTTTCTATAAAATAATTTTATACGTAGGATCAAATGAAGAATGATGGGGAAGATTTGAGTTAAAAGAAGGGAGAAAATTCTGTATGAACTAATGGCACGATGAATTAAAAAACCATATTAAAATCTGGATTACCTTAGATGTGCCATTAAGTGCTCCAGAAATGTTTTCAAA
This sequence comes from Diachasma alloeum, assembly GCF_001412515.2. NCBI lineage: Eukaryota > Metazoa > Arthropoda > Insecta > Hymenoptera > Braconidae > Diachasma > Diachasma alloeum. The sequence goes on along the minus strand of NW_021680521.1, from coordinate 63,215 downwards.
TATAGGTATTCTTTGTCTCTCCATGAAGTACTCAAGTACCGACAGCCCATTTATCAAATCATAATATTCTCTGAAAACCGGTCATTACTGAGAACAATTTTCAGTGTTTTGTTATACCACTTTCTCTATCTTTATTTGTTTTCGTATCAACTTACTGGGCAGAAATTGTTTCTCCTAATATTGTTTGTCCCAGTCGATACGGATAAACCACTAGGACGAGGGAATTGGTTCTCGTTGCTGCCAATTGCGCAGCTTCTATTATACTCGCAGTATTCCGTGTTTGATTATCTATCACAAAGAGTAAAACACGGGCGTTTTGTTTTGCCTCGTACTCTTCGGCTATTAATTCCGGTCCCCATTGTGAGACTTGCTGAAAATAATTCAATCATTACCGAATCATATCATTCTATTATTTAGCATCAATAAAATTCATGACTAATGATTCATCTCAACAATCATTTCCGTTTGACGAGGGTTAATTCGACTGCATGATGTTTTGTTTTTTATATAGCAACTACCAGAGAAAATTATCAAAAAATTATCAGTTGAAAACCCTGTAGCTTGTACCACGTGATGTCGAATGGGCCAATTATATTGCCCGATATTTGGGTTGGAAAAATAATCATCATAATTTTCTGATAATTTACCGGATTATAATACGTGATTCCAAGTCTCTGCAGTGTCGGGATTGCTATTTCTGACCTCCAAGTGGTGGGATTACAGGATCCCCCCAAAAATACCTCATATGCCATCCTCTCTGCAAAAGAAAAAAATCATCACATTTGGAAAAAGAAAATTCGTAATCATTGAATCGAATACTTACTTGTGATAATTTTATGGTTATTGTCGTTTCCATCACAGTGTAACGAATGGGAAGTGCTCATAGGAACAGCTGCTCTATATTGAAAAATAGATAAGTGACTAATCCATGATGATGCGTTATTGAACGTTCACAACTGTAATTAATTTATACTTGGAATAAATTGCAATAATTCTGACAATTTTGCAGACGGATTTGATATTACAATACAAACTGTACCAGTGTCTCCTGGAATTTTTATATTCTAAATAATAATTTGATGTAATAAAAACCTAATAAGAACAATAGGAAAACACATACTTTGAAATATCAAATCCTTTTGCAACGAGACACAGGACGTCACGTTTCGGCATCGTCTCAAACTCCAACACTAAGTCGATAAACTTGCAATGTTTATATCCTAGAAAAAAGAAGCATTCACACTGCAATGCAGTTGAAACACAACACCGTTATGTGACTAATTTTATTAAACGTGTAAATCGAAGTCGAGAGAAAGATGACTGTTGGATTAGAGAATGAAATAATTTGATGTATGTATGCTCGAATTATCCAGTAAATAGGGGAACAGCCTGTTTTTTAATGTGACTCGTAATCTATTTCGAAACAAAATATATCGAATGTGAATAGAAAAAACGACGTTGGAAATGCAAGATTGAATCGTACCAGATCTAATCTCAAAATTTCATTAGTTTCGAAAAATATTGCCATATAAAATTTGAATTTAAAAGTTCAATGTAATATTCCTAGTGTTAAAGAGAAATCATCGATAAAGAATTTGCTTTGAATTGCAATGAAAGTAGTGGGAAGTTGATGACACTTAAACAAATGAGTTTAGCAATAACTGATCGTATGCTCATAGGAGGATATTTTTCTCCTATGAGTATACGATTTATAACTGTAAACCAGATATAGATCGAACCATATTGGAGAACCAGATATGGTTTAGTTCTCCAATTATTATGGTAGTAAAAATTTGGCATTTTATTTTCCGATACACTACTAGATATTCTACAGAATGATAAAGAAGCCAAGAAAGGAAAAACAAGGTATCTTCACAGTAAAACAAAAGGATGGAAGGAAAAATAGTTACCCTCTTTCGCACAATTGTGCCAGTTTTTTCGTGAGTTCACCCAAATCACCAATCATTATAGAAACATCCGAATTGTCCACAGAGCAGTCCTCTACCTGTGTCAGAATTTCACGCAGCCAATCCCAGGATGAATTCAACTGCATCACGTATATCCGATTTGCCTGTGAAAAATTGAAAACAAGCTAAAAAGAAAAACATCATTAGGTACGATTCACCTAATCATGACTAACAGATCAATTGTTAAAGGGAAATGATGCACCGCACGTAGTAGAGCCATCGACCTTGCGATACAACAGATAAATGAGAAAAATAAAAATGAAAAAGCAAAATATAGGAAATGCAAAGTAAAAAGCAAAATAGGAAAATAATTGAGTGATAAAAGTCATAAAAGCATGCCGTTTTGGTTTATTCATTCAACTCAACTGACACAGACTTGGAGTCCGGTAATTCGGGTGGACCTTGACAGAAAGTGACGAGAACCTTGTCCCCATTATTCCATAAACAGTATTTAAAAACTCCAGCTTAGAATTCTCCAAATTGTTCCATGAATAAAAGCCCCCAAAAATGTTAAGTCTTTCTGTTATCAACAAAAAATAAATTCGCCATGAAAAAATGATATATCCATGATATTTATCCACCCACATGCAACCAAACTAATCGTGGGAAAAACTCCATAGAGGGATACTCAAACATCTTGAACTGTAAAAAAAATTGATCCCCTATTGCGTACAATCAACTCATAAAACAATGGGTCGTTGGTAGATATCAACCAGTACTAAGTCATCAACCAGCACTGATCGTATCCACACGACAATGCAAATTTTGCGCGCATTAACTACCCTTGGTAGGGCCTCGGTGCAATATGTCCACATAGCACCTCCAAACACTGTCTTCGACATCAATCTCTTTTTGCTCTCAGTATCTCAATGAAACACTGGCAGAATTCACTACAAACTAGAAACTGCGAACGTAAACTTTTCAACCAATTTCTACAACTGACCTAACATTTTTCTCAATTATTTTAAATTGAAAATGGATATATCACACTGTTTTACCCTCAATGAAGCATCACGATTATAAATGCATATTCAATCGTTTGTACAAGTTCTCACCGCAAAATCATCGACGACAGCAGGCCTCGCGTACTCCCGCTATTGCTCATACTTATTTATACACACCGTTATATTTAAATGAAAGAACCACCAACACACGGCGTTGTGCCGCCACACGGTACTCTGCAAACTGCCCAAAATTTACTGTCTCTTCCCACGAATCCACGAAGAGCGGACTCACAGAAAAATGTTTCTAAAAATTTGGTCCACTGAAAACCGAATCGGAAAAAATGCATCACATTCACTTGGATTCATGAAAGAGTTCTTCAATGGAAAACTTCAAACACCAGATAAAATATTTCACAAAAGTGTTTGACGAAAGGATTTATGAATACAGAGGAAAATGCGCGAAAACAAGAGTGGCAGCATTCGGTGTTATATCCAGTGACTTATAAACGTTCTCCCAACATTGTCACCCATTTATGATCCACACGAATCCACAACTTTTCCCTCTCCTTCCCATGCAAACAATAATGTACACATAGGTACTGAGTGGATACCCCTTCCTTCTGCATTTTAAATATTCTCATATAATAGATAAATAAATTAAACGTGCACAAGTTCCTGACAAAACATTAATCATAAAAAATCCCATTACTGTATACAACTTTGTTATCATTCAGTCTCACATCGCAATGGATGGAAAAACTGAGCAGAAAAGTTCACAACATTCTATATTATATCTTTGTACATATATAGAGTGTTAACAACTCACTTCATCGTTTCGAGATGTTTTCCAGAGATGACTTCGTTATATTGGATATTTTTTTGCTTGTGGTAGGAAATTGACTACTGCAAAGGTAACGACATTTCACACACTTTAACAGAAAGAAGAAAGAGAGAGAGAGAGAGAGAGAGAGAGAGAGAGAGAGAGAGAGAGAGAGAGAGAGAGAGAGAGCGAGAGAGAGAGAGAG
>NW_021680521.1:37630-57914 GCF_001412515.2 Diachasma alloeum | reverse complement strand
GAGAGAGAGAGAGAGAGAGAGAGAGAGAGAGAGAACAAGGTGAAAGGAGTAAGTGATTTGACACAAGAGGAAGGCGAAATAAGTTGGACAGAAGGAGGAATAAAAAACAAGTAATAGTGAGGGATTTTCAGGTTTAGCGTGTGCGCCTTGCGTGTCGCGCACACACTAACTACACTGGGGGGAATGACGTAAACCTCCAACAATGAGCGTGATGTCACACAGAGTGGTGGCTCTCTCATACAGCTACAAGCTTTTGACTCCCACCTCACATGCTTGCTAAAAAACACTCAGATCTATTCCTCCCTCTCGCTCCTCTGGGTATATCGAGTGGCGGTAAAAAAGTGAGCGGTGGGAGCGTTTACAAACTGTATAATACGTTGGAAGGAGAGAGATGAAATTACGTGTACACTAAACCGTTGAAACGCCCTCTCGCTTCTTTGATTAAATATGGTATGGAAGTTCAGTACGAAATTGTGCGCAATTTTTTTTCATTCTCAGCGAGTTTTGCAATACCAGTCTAGTGATTTTTGTTTTTTCATTTTGGAGGCATTCGGATTATTGATTCTGAAGGCATTTTAAAAACTAAAACCAAATGAAGAGCAGGGCAAATGATTTTTACATATGGAATTACAGAATCATTTTTCCAATTGACTATTTTGAACCCGGAATTCCCTCGAATCCTTCACATCGATATGCTAATAAAAATAATTTTCAAATTCGAAAGATGTACTGCATGCTTATTTTTACTTCTAACATATTCTAGAAAATTTGAAATAACAAAAATGTCATACTCTTGAATGAAGCATTTCTTCTCATTATTTTCACTTGAAAAAGTTAATAATCATAAAAGTATGTATATAAATACATATACGTATTTCTTAAACTGAAACACCTTCACACGAAATTTAGCTTCGAACTCCTCATTTTTTACACTAGAATTCAATCACTATAGTTTATCTGACATTCGCATTATTTGTGTGGTACTTGAATATAATGTGTATACAAAATCTACAATATATACAGCCAAAAAAACTGATTTTTGTCAGCTACGAAATGTTTTTAGTGGAAAGTGGGAAAGCTGCCGGTATCTAAACAAGCAACACGTATTTTTAAATGAATGAAACGAAGAAAAAGTGGGATAGATGTACAGCATAACGATATGAAATGCGTGGTCCCTATCTTGGTTGCCTCATTCTCGTTTCTTGCTGTCCATTTTCCTATTTCTATATTAAGAAGCGTTGTCAGTTCCAATATAATTTACAAATTGGAAAAAATATATCTAAAGGTTAATTCGAAATATAAACTGAATCTAGAGGAAAGAGTGTTACGGTAGACTCTTGTTAAAGTCGCTCGCAGTTTGTTCAACCTCCGTTAGCGTTAAAGTAGCTTTAATAATCGTCAACTATCCTTCAACTGTGGTGCCTCTAAAATCTAATGGCGCTGTTGCACTCATTGCAGTACGGGTGTCAGACAAGGATAGCGCACAAACAGTTGAAGGCACTTCGAAGTTAACGCTCCTTTAGCTAATGAAGCTTTATGCTAAAGGATGTTGAACAAACTGGCCCATAGGGAGGTATTCTGACGGGGTCTCCTCAGTAATATTCGCCACAAAACAACGATGTGCTAGCGAACTGAATATGTCATAAATAATCAAGAATGGGAAAAGGAAAATTGTAAAAAAACTGATTAGTATTACTGTTCCGTTAGTTTTTAATAAATCATTCAAATTTCTGCTAATACATGGGCTTTATGGACGCTATTTTGTCTCTTACCCCTCACCCTGTTGACAATGTGCTAGCGAACAAAGAAAGCTATATTTATCTATATTAAACTCTAAAAAATACGGACATGAAGTTTCATCGTGCTTTGCCGTTGATTTGTTGAATAAATAAACAATAAAAATAATTGGCGTGATGCCTGTCACTATCCAAAGTACACCATGTTTGATGTTTCATCTCTCTTGGAAATAACCTCATCAACTTAACCATTTTAAGCTCCACTCACCCTTGCGTCAATCACTGTTTCACCCTACTGAGGACAGCGTTGGTAGCTGGGTCAATTTCTCCTACTAGCGCCGCCGCGGCAGCGACGTTGATGCTCTTTCATTATTCTTTTTCTCGTTTTTTCCTTGTGTTTCTTACAAAAATTAATGATTCATCATCGGCTTATTGAACTGAATGTTAAGATTAGTGGACACAATGCTTATCGGTTCATCACTTGTTCAATTTCAATATTTCAATAAGTGATTCACTTATTGAAATATTGAAATTGAACTAATTCTGAATTTCTGTGCTCACTGAACGATGTATGTATAATTATAATCAAAATACTATTCAGAGTGCGAAATGATAATTATTAAAGTTCTCACAACCCAGAATTGTTGTGTGTTCGCCACCCCTTTTATTCTCTTTTACACGTTTACAAAAGCATTTAATTATTTTTGCTGGAAAAATTATGACCGATTCTGATGTTTCTCCGCTAATTCGGGGTATTTTCTCCTCATTAATAAACTTTTACACAACTTTATTCGACGATTTTTCTTTCCCATTTGAATCAATCAGAGTGCAGTAGTTGGGGTCGCGTGACTCCTTCACATCAGTTTTATTTCAAAGATTGCGCCTCTTCCTATCAATTGTTCTCGCATGGTTTATTAACAAACTAATATTTGAGAGACACTGAAATTTTTTTCTAATCTCCGAAAAACTCGTGGATTTTTTCGATTTTTTAAAGAAAATCTCATAATTGTTTTAAAATCTCTGGAAGCCCGAATCATCTTACATTCGGAAAAAACCGACAATTCTCTGATTTTTTAGGGAACCTGTAAACTTCCTTAAGGTTCCTATAATTCATCCGCTATCCATCCTATTGGAGGTGAATTTTGTAAAGAAGTTGAAACACATCGTCGCCAATTTCCTAAAATCTGAATCTTTAAGACTCTTAACAGTTTCGGCTTTGGATTGTTATCTCAGTGAAGCTAAAAGGCTCCTTTTTCATATTCGCTAGCGCTGCCGTGGCCGCGACGCTAATGCCCTTTCCTTATGCCTTTTTTCATTTTTTTCCTCGTGTTTCTTTCAAAAATGAATGATTTATCGTCCTCTTATTATACTTAGTGTTAAGAATCATGAAAATAATGCTTATCGGTTGATCGCCTGTTTAATATCAATATTTCAATAAGTGATTCACTAATTCTGAATTTCTGTCCTCTTTAAATGAGATTCTAACTATAATTATAATCAAAATTCGATTCAGAGTACAAAACAATAATTATTAAATTTCTCACAACTCAGGATGTTTTAGTCTTCGCCGCCCCCTTTACTCTCCTTTACACCTTTACAACAGCATTCAACTATTTTTCTGGAAAAATTATTAGGTGTGTGACTTAATTTTTACAGATTTTTCAGTAAATTTATTTAAGATAAAAAAATTGAGAACAACGAACTTAATCTTAGAAATATTGTCCATCGTTTTGTGGCGACTCCGTCCGCCGCAGTTCCCACTTCGTCCACGGCGCAGCGCGCCGATCACCCTCAAGGCGCAACCCGTCGCCCGCGGAAGCAAGCCTTGATACCAAAATTATTCTATGCCTAACGCTCACACCACACGTGAAGCATACGATATCATTCATTCCAAAGTTTAATTTGTATTGACTATTTCTACTACTGATAATAATAAATATTAGTGTTGTTACATACTGCGGAGATTACTCTATCTTGGGGAACCCTCTTAATAAGCTAAAGTTTTCTATGACCTTACGCCATCTCTCAGGTAACATTCGAATGCCGTCACGAAAGAAACTTGCAAGCTTCGGGGCGATAAAGTAAATTCTCCATAAAATTGCGAAATACTTGTGATTTTTTTTTGGAAAATGTTTGTGAAATTGTTGAGAAAATCCGAGAAATTTCTCGAATTTTTCAAATTATGTTCCTCGTTCGCATTTCAATCAATCAGAGTGCAATTGTTGGGTGCTCGTAACTCCTTCCCATCAGTTTAATTTGGAAAATTTAACCTTTTCCTATCACTTGTTCTCCCATTATTTTAAAAAAAATTCTCTAATATTTGGGAGATACCCAAAATTTTCTCCAATTTTCGAACTCAGTTTTCTCGATTTTTTTCAGAAACCCTTATAATTGTTTTGACTTCCCCAAAAAACCGCTGTATTACCTCACATTCGGAAAAAACTGATAATCCTCTGAATATTGTCATCTCATATTTCCAGCACAAAATTGAAAAGAAAAACTTGAAATGACTTCTGCTCCATCCTTTTCCGTGAACCTTAAATTCATGTTAATGATTCACAGGATATGACACAAATATCGTCATTCTTGTTCTCTACAATTTTTTAATTCAAATATTATTATTATTTTTCAAAGTGAAACAATTGATAATGGTTTTCATTGTGCCACATTCAAATTCTATAATCTCATAATTCTAGCTATACACTAAACGACGATTTGTCTAATCCGCCGTTTGCCTAAAGGAGGATTTGGAAAGACGAAGCTTACGGTGGCATCTTACAGTGATCTTTGGAAACGCCACTCTTGATAATTTGTAAACATAACCTGAAGTACCATTATTCACCTGGTAATTGTTGCTACGGAGAATAAAAGAAAAACAGAATTATTCATCTATAATTCGTTGTCGAGTGATAGAAAGAATTGTAAATAATGCCACAGAACCCGCGACGAAGGAGACCGAGACGAAGAGGGCCTCTTGCACGACGTCATTTAAATTATTTAATACTCAGTGCTAAACAATTTGACAACTCTTTCGGTTGACAAAAGAGGATTTTAATGTTTTATTGAATGAAATTGGCGCAGATTTGGAGTTCGTTGATAGAAGGTAATTATCATTTTATTAACCAATGAAATTAGAAGAAGACAAAACAGTTAAGAAGTAGAAATTGAGAAACCTCATTTTAATAGTATACTAGAGTAATAATTTAGGCAACACTGCAATAACAATCATTTACTTATTTTTCATTTGTTCTATTCTCAGGAATGAACCTGTTCCTGCAAGTACCCAGCTTCTGATAACGCTCCGTTTTTTGGCGACAAACAGTTATTATAATCTTATCGCTGATGTTGTTGGATACTCCAAGTGTACTGTCTGTTCGATAATTCATCGGGTAGTTGAGGCCATTACCCGTCAGCATGATCGTTATATTAAATTTCCAACGACTGAAGAAGAACTCCGACAAGCTCAGGCTGATTTTTTCTTAAAGTCAGATTTTCCCAAAGTTGTCGGCTACTGTGTTGATGGAAAACATTTTCAAATTAAATCATTCGGTGAGCAAAATATTTGACATTTACTCTCTGTTATAAATTTTAACGTGGTATCAAAGTAAAACTTTGAAGTCGTCGGTTGATTAAAATTGCCAGAGTGAATCTTGATATATCATCGGGTACCTAGAGAAAAGTAGGGACAAGTGAGGCAAAATGGACACATGACTTCTTTTGGTATGTTAACAACCTATCTAATTTTCAATGAAATGAGATATTTTTTGGCCCCATGGAAAGTACAATTGTTCCCCTTTGTGATGGGCCTAGACTGATCTCAATTGATTAATTTGTTCTCGAGTTATGAACATTAGAAAAAATGACATTTTTTTCTCACCCTTTCCTAAGGAAAATTTTGGACCCAACCTATTTTAGCCCGTATGTCGAGGAAAAACATAGTTTGTCGTATTTTATTTAGCTTTAAAATGCTTCCCGCGCAACATTTTTTTTTTGGTTTGGACTTTTTTTTCAAATGTTCGTTAGATTGCATAGAATAAAACTTTTTTTTTATTATCTCAAATACATCGTCAAAAAATTCGTTTTCGGTTTACTTTTTTTTTGTCTTTGCATACCATATAAAAAAACATTGTTTTGAGTATTTAATTCTCTATCTTTCAATGTAAAAAACATTTTATTTACTCTTCAATGATCAACTACTCGAAACAATGATTTGTATATACTGCGTGCAAAAACGAAAAAAAAAGAGTAAATAGAAAAAATTATAACAAATAATAATAATAATAAACAACAAAAACACGACATATCAGGCAAAATGGGTTGAGCCAAAAAATTTTTTTAGTTTTTTAGTTCCCCTTGAAAGACCAATAGTCCCTCAATGGCTGTTCTCATCAGTCAAAAATGTTCAAGTTTCACTTTGGTGTCGCCTTAAATCACTATCGACATAATCGCGGGTCTTCATGATAAATTTTCATTCTTCCCATTTAGGGGGACGTGACGGAGAATTGTTCAGAAACAGAGAAAATTACTTTTCAATTAATGTCCAAACAGTGTGCAATGTACATTTAGAGATCATAGATATTGTAGCAAGATGGCCTGGGTCAGCTCACGACGTGACAATATTCAACCAGTCTAGGCTCAAAAATGATTTTAACGTGGGGATGTATGGAGATTCATTATTGTTGGGCGACGCTGGCTATCCCTCATTGCCGTACCTCATGACGCCACTCAGAAACCCAGTAACCGGTCCAGAATGCCTTTACAACGAAGCCCAGATTAGGGGCGAGTTTTCGGTTCAAGTTAACCACGGTTAACGTGTGGTTAAGTCAAGTTGGGACTCCCCATCATATAACCTGCGTGAGGGGAATTATTTCTCTTACCGGCATGAGTTGAGGGGAAAATGGCGGACGGTTAGGACAACAAAACTCGGTGTTTATTCCCTCAGTTGCCGGTTTCAAGTTAATTGCGTCTAATAAAAAAGAAAAGCATTGAATATTGGTGTTCCATTAAGACGAGAGTTGAGGAAATTCTGTCTGCGATGGCTAACAATGACACGTAAGGATGGAATAAGTGTTTTATTTCAAAGTGTTTACAATGGATCATCGTGTCCATCCATTATTTTCCTCAATTTTTAAAATAATTTTATACTTGTAGAAGATCCACCAAAATTCGAGCCCAAAATTTCACTCAAGATGAAAAGATGTCTCTTATCACTATCATCCAGAAGTTTGGTGAAATAATCGAATGCAAACAAACCAATTCTGTATCAAAAGGAGATAAAGACAAAGCCTGGAACAGTGTTCACGAAGAATATAATGTCAATGCAGATCGACCTCGTACTCTTGACATGTTAAAAAAATTTTGGAACAATTTAAACAACAAGGGCAAGAGTTATGTGGCAACAGAGAATAGCGAAAACGTGAAAACAGGTAAATTTTGCGGACAAAAAATATGATGAAGTGATAATGACAAATTTCAGTTGAAATTTCCTCATTGAAAATTCAAAATTTCGTTAAAAAAATAATCGAAAACTGATTTTTCGGGCAGTTATTCCATAGAAATCAATAGAACTCATGAAAAGTTATTCTTGAATTTGCAATTTAATGTTAATTCAACAATATTTGATGGTCAATGCCCATGTTTTGATTGCAAGTTGAAGTGACTTAACGAACCCTCACATTCGTATCACGTGAAAATGTTGAGCTCGATTCTACTTCAAGGGGATTCGCAATTTCATGATTATTTTCCCCTCCCCCCTTACTTGAATTCAATGGAGTTCCTCTGAAAATGGCACGTTCATTAAAAAATGACACGTCTCTGTCCATTAATGACACGTCCATTAAAGTTGGATAGATTTTTTAGAAAATGAATGGCCCTGTTCATGACACTCTTCTTCACTCTGTACGTATACAGAATTTTTTATATTACAATTAAAAATTCGAAATTACATTTTCCGTGATTAGTGAAACTCTTGATAGTCTTTCCTAGATCTGAGGAACTATTCGGTAGATGATGAGGAATTACTAATAGTTATTATCGATTGTAGGAGGTGGCATCAAAAATTTTTAATCCGACCCGCTCATGGAGGAAATATTAAAGGTGATTGGGCGTCAGATAGAGCCCCTCAAAAATCTCTATAATTCAGATGCTCTATTCATTGTGGGTGACGATGATGATGAACTGGAGGATCCAATTGAAGGGAATAAGGACATTCATAGATATCTTCGAGACTCCGGGCAACTTCCAGACTGGTCAAAAATGTCTGTGAAGAACCTGAAAAAACCTGTGAGTTCACCTCTAGCTGAGCAAATGATGAAAATACTGAAGCCTGATGATACAACCGGACTGAAGCAAGAAATTAAGAAAGTGGATTTTGTTGATGATAAAACAGGTTTTGGGATGTTAATGAGGAGGCAGACTTTGTGCAGCCACATGAATTTGTCGACCTAAAGAAGGTGGAGAAAAACTCTGTTCCCTCGAAGGTGACACACATTACTTTTCTTAACTATCGTGCAATCATTGAGACCATTACTAATTTTTTAAATTTCATTTAGGATGAATCGGAACTCCAGTCAGAGTAGGAAAAAAGGATCGACATGCAAAATTAGTTTCGTTCTTCTCCAAACATTCTTGATAGACCTCATGATGGGATCAACTTCCAACAGGAAACCGAGAGCTGTTCTGAAGAGAACAAAATCAACATTGAAATCAACAGAACTAAACTCCATAATGAAGGCCTAAAAGTCAAGAGATTGGATCACCAAGTCAAGAGATTGGATCTCAAAAATGATTTGCTACAGCTGCAGTTGGAGAAGAAAAGATTGAAATTGGAGGATATGAAGAATAAATTGAAAAGAACAACAGAGGGGGAATGAGCAAATGAATGAGTAAAACCAAAGAAGAATTGCCAAACGTTAGCTTTTCGTAATAAGTATTGTTTTATTGTCTCATTGTTTTATTATCAATTTTTCTTTGAATTCATTTTGCATTAGCCTAATATGCATTTTGAAATCAAAATTACGGTCATTTTCCATTCATCTAGAGATGAAGCTATGTTATTTATGACAATCACAAATTAGAAATGAGTTTAACAGTCATTATGTATCCATATAGATGGTTTGACAACAATTTGCTTATAAATTATTTGTGGCGATCATTTGTGGTTACGAAATTCGTGCGTCACATGACCGTCATTTTTTGGTCACATGACGCGATCTCAAAAATGACTGTCATTTTGCATCTCTAATTCAGAATCATTGAGAATCAACAATGCTATTTTCAAAAACAAAACAATCAAATTCTCAGTTCTCAAAAACGTTAAAAGTAGATTGATCGATAATTGAAAATCAAAAATTCTTTTTTCAAACGCAAACCGGAGGATTTTTTCAAAGTTTTCAGAAAACTGGATAATTTTCTCCAATTTTTTATAAAAACGCAGAATTTTCTCAAATTCTTTAATAAACTGGAGAATTTTCTCGAAAAACGGAGAATTTTGTCGAATTTTCTAGAAAACCGAAGAATTCCCCTGAATTTATTAGAAAATCGATGAATTTCATGGAATTTCCTAGATAACCGTAGAATTCTTCCGAACTTATGAGAAAATCGGCGAACCTCATGCAATTTAATAGAAAATCGGAGAATTACCTTGAATTTTCTTGAATTTTTTAGAAAATCGTAGAATTTCCCAAAACGTTCCCAAATACCCAATTATTTTCTCGATTTTGTTTACAAAACTGGAACATGAATTCAAAGTTTTTAGAAAATTGGAGAATTTTTCCGATTTTTTTTTGAAAATCGACGGCTTTTCTCGAAAACCGGAGAATTTTCTGGAACGCTCTCAGAAACTTGGCTCTTCCGGACCAAGTTGAGAGTTGGACTCTGGATAATTTCTGGTTTTTGAGAGAAAATTTAGGGTTATTTGAAAGTTGAAGTGACGAGGCGTAAAATGCATTTTATGCCAGTCGCCCTCTTTACTATCAACTTTACTATCGGGATTGAAAATTTGATTTTTGAATTTTGATTCTCAAGTATCTCTGAATGTACTCTCAACTTTTTTGAGAGTTGAGAGTTGGATTTTTGATTCTCAATTGTCTTTCAATCTACTCTCAGTGAATTGAGAGTTAATTGAAAATCAAGAATCCAACTCTCAATTTTTTTGAAACTATTGAGAACTAATTGAGAATCAAAAATCCTATTTTCAGTAGTAATACCACTAGTGCTTCAAAATATCCGATTAATTTTGGAGCATGAGTGGTATTTGACGGATTATTTTTCTACTCGGATTTCGGCCAAGCAGAGGGCAGTGAACAGCACCCGGATACATTTACACAGTCATACATTTATAATCCATTTTTTTGTTTATCTGTCAGACAGAATATTAAACGTGAAATGCGTTGAAAGATGAGAAACATTTGAAAAGCTACTAGTGAATTTCCGTCGGAATTATTTTTAGAAATTTCCGAAATAAAACTGTTTGACAGCCTCAAATACTGCGCTCTGATCCGAGTGAGAAAAATAATCAGTAGTAATACCACGAGACCTCCAAAATTATCGGATATTCCCCGATTGTTTCGTTGCGTAGCAACGGGAGGGAAAAGTTTTGCAGATTAAAATCCCGAGCGCGCAGCGCCAGGGATTTTTATGCAAAACTTATCCCGATCGTTGATACGCAGGAAAACATGAGGGAAATGTCCGATTAATTTTGGAGGTCGGGTGGTATTCGACGGATTATTTTTGGTAATCGGATCCTTCCCAAAGCGACTCATTTTGACTTTCTTCATGACTTTCTTCCACTCCACAGGATAATATTTGACAATTATTTGGTTAGAGAAACAATTGCAGAGCTAGAGGGAAATTATCAAAAACTACAGGGAAATTATCATAAGCTAGGGGGAAATAACCGCTTTAATTTTAATTGGGAAGTACTTCATGTTATTGAATACTGAACTCTGATTGGCCCAGGGGAAGCCAGATCCGATTATTAAAAACAATCAACAAAAAAAAACAACATTCAATTCTCAATAAGTTTTCGAGAGAATTGTCCAATTCTTTGTAAAATTCGAAGAAATTCTCCAATTTTATAGAAAATTCTAGAAAATGGTTGGGTTTTTTAAAAAGTCACAGACAAAAAAATTCAACCCACGATTACTCGTTCAATGAGCGCGACGCCGCCCGTTTTTGTCTATTTATATTTTTGTGTTTCTTGACGCTTAAAAATTCTTAAAAATTAGAGTTCCTGGTTCAATCTTCCTATTGAGCGTTGGCATTGTCTGTTTTTTTCTCGAAAAATTTGTTTAGCTACAAAAAAAAACAAGTCGAACGGACAGAAAAGCGCGTCGCGCCGCTCCGCCCGGTGCGAGTAAATCTCTGTCGACCACTCGAGCGAGCTACATTTACTTCTCCATTCACTGCCACATTTGCAAGACGCACGTAGCGGTAGGGGCCAACATGGCAACAGCGCGCTCGGTTTACTCCAGCGGCGCTGCGCTAACCGTGCGATAAACGAAGGCTAGCGGCCGAGCGCGAGTGATCGAGGGTTAATAGAAATATTTACCTAGCGAATTGGTTAGAAACTTCTATTGGATATCTGTTGAACTCTCAATTAGTTTTTGGCCGATTCTATTGAGATGTTTAACAAAAAATATTCAATAGAAAAAGTCAATAGAATTCGATTAGTTTTCTATATAACTTATTCTATTGAGATATTTTTTATAGAATTCCCTCTTCTCAAATTTTCCAACTTTTTTTGTTTGATTTTCTTGATGAGAACAAAAGGAAAATAGTAAAAAATTTGAGCCAAGGACATTCTATAGAAAATATCTGAAGAGAATAAGTTAAATAGGAAAATCGAATTGCACTGACTTTTTCTATTGAATATATTCTATTGAACATTTTACTAGTATCGGCCAAAAACTAGTAGAAAATTCAAAACAAACTGTAATAGAAATTCCTAACGAATTCGCAAGATTTTTCTATTAAATTTTTTCATATGCGGTTCTTGAAAATTCGTAGGTTTTCGAGAAAATTTCGAGAAAATCTTCCGGATTTCGAGAAAATTATAGGAATGACTCTGGCGAACCAAGTTGATAGTTGGGCTTTCAATCATTTTCAGTGTTTGAGAGAAAATTGAGAGTTAGTTGAGGATTGGAGCAACGAGGACTACAATGCATTTTATGCTAGCCCCTCTCAATATTATCAACTTTTTTGAAAATTGAGAATTGGATTTGTAATTCTTGGTGATCTCTTTATTTCCAATCAACTTTTTCGGAATTGAAAATTAATCCCAGGACACTTTTAATATATTTTTTTTTCAAAGATAATTTGAAATGAAATTTCTAGTGAACGGAAATTTTTAAAATTAACCAGGAACAGGAGCCGAAAAAAAGCGAAAAATGTGAAAATCGACTCCTAGCCATTCATTGGAGCCTAGAAAGATCAATATCAAGGTTGAACGTAAGTCAACTTTGGGCCAGCTGTGCATTGACTTTTGGTCAACTTTGAGTCAACTTTAGCTTGGCCTTGGGTTAACCTTGGCTTGACGTAGTGTTTCCCGATCTAGTATCGATACTTACTTGTATCGATATTTTTTGTTCCGATATTCGATATTTTGGATCGATATTTGCGCATCGCGATATTGGGTGTATTGATATTTCTGGGTTGGGATTGATATTTTCTCACGGACAAGTAATGAGAAAAAAAATCTAAAAAATATTCATAACGGATTTAAAGACCAGGGCGGTCACAAGAATCAGATGATTTATCGGGGTCAAAATATCAGAAGGGACAAAAGGATCACAAGAGGATGGTCAAATTTTAAGAGGGTCAAACATCACGAGGGTCGAACGTCGCGAAGGTCACAAGGGGATGATCAAATTTCACGAAGGTCAAAAGTCACAAGGGTCACATTGAGACGATCAAGTTTCACACGGATCAAAAGTCACAAGGGGACGATCAAATTTCCCGAGGGTCACAAGGGGATGGTCAAATTTCACGAGAGTCGAACGTCACGAGGGTCATAAGGGAATGCCTAAATTTCACGAAAGCCAAAGGTCACGGGGGTCACAAGGGGACGATCAAATTTTACAAGGGTCAAAAGTCACAAGGGTAACAAAGAGACAAGGTTCACAAGTATCAAACGTGACGAGCGAGACAAGGAAACGATCAAATTTCACGAGGGTCAAACAGCACGAGGGTCACAAGGGGATGGTCAAATTTCACAACAAACGTCACGAGGGTCACCACGAGATGGTCAAATTTCACAAGGGTCATAAGGGGATGGTCAAATTCCACGAGGGTCAAATTTTCACGAGGGCCACAAGGAGTCGGTCAAATGTCACGGCAGTTAACCGACACAAGGGGACGGTCAATTTTCACAAGGGTCAAACTGGGAGGGTCACAAGGGGACGATCAAATTTACGAGTCAGTACGAAAGTTACAGGGAGATCGCCAGTTTTTGAACTTTCCAGGGCCCGAAATGATTCCGTGAAAAATTCAATAAACTTGAATAATGAACACCATTATCCTTCCTACAAAGAGTTGGAGATTGTTCCATGTGATTCTTTAAGATCGTTAAAGATTCGTATTTCCTTGTGACTCTTGTGATCCTTTGTTCCTCACTCCTTTGACGTTGGACCTTCGTGGAAAATGACCATTGGAACATTCAAACATCATAACATTTAATTATTCCTTTGTGACTCTCGTGACATTAGACCCTTGAATTGACGTTGGAGGCTATCATACCCTAGGTGGTATGATAGCTGCATTAAATTGTAGAAAAAAAAAGAACACAGTTTGTGGGAAAAAGCCTTTCGGCATAAAAAACCCAGATTTATCATCAATACACTAAGTTTGGAGGGTTCACTGCGAATGGCGGTGACACACACGATGATTCACACACACATACATACAACACCATGTAGTTGTTGGTTATTTTAGTTATTTGTGATAACGGTTAGCACGTGTCCACACATATAAATATTAACCTACACTAAAACCTTAATAACGCAGGCTAATTTGGGGGTCGATTGGCGCAATCGTTAGTTGCGTCCTTGTAAGCGTGGCTTGTGTGCCACGTGGAGGCACGAAATCGTGTGATTTCGTGCCGTTGGGTAATCGTTCGTTCGATCGTTATTTTGTAGCCATTTGCTATCAAAACTTCGTTTCACTAGTGCACTAGTCGTTGTTTAATCATTTAAGTTGATGAACCCGTTGGGTTTGTTTTGTTTAAAGTCGTGATGACTCGATGAGATTTGATATTTTGTTAGAGCTCGATACACGTGTCAGTGTCGGTTTCAACTAACTGACGCCATAGCGTCCGTCGGCGTGCGTCCCCCCGTCGAGCGAGAAGGTGCTGCCACCATTTACCGCCTACCCATAACCGTCAGCGCGGGCACATACCAGCGACAACGGCGCCCGTGACGTGCCGCCGCCGCTTGCCACCAGCATGTGAACGCGGCAGCAGGCCTTCGGAGGTGTTACGATGTAACATACTCCCGGCGAAAGCTGCGAAATGTTATTAGAATCTAATGTTATAGAGCAGGTCGAATAAGTTCGCATGTTTACAATTCTTGATACGCTAGATTACAACTAAGTTACAGGCAAGAGACATAGGCGAGTGATGTTGCGTTTGTAGATGCCGCCAGCAGTTTTGACTGATGCGACTCGAACGATGCCGTCACTCCCAGGGAAGACTTCTACGATCACTCCCAGTGGCCATCGTGCAGGTGACTAGATCATCCATGAGGAGGCTAGAGCCTAGTTTGAGTTCAGCAGTTGAGTCATACCATTTATGACGAGTTTGCAATTCGTGGAGATATTCTTTGTGCCACTTGTTCCAGAAATCTTGTTTGGCCTTAGTGATAAAATTGTACGTAGACAAACGATTATCTGGAACTGAAATAAACGATTTATCGGGCAGCGCGTTGAATGGTCTACCCATCAATAGGTGAGTTGGAGTTATGGCTAAGAGATCATTGCGATCGGCTGAAAGAGTACACAAAGGTCGCGAATTTAAGATTGCTTCGATCTCGATAAGAAGAGTGTTAAGTTGCTCATAAGTGAGCTTGTGATCCTTTAAAACGCGCTTTAAATGATGTTTGAAACTCTTTACAGCCGCTTCCTAAATCCCTCCAAAATGGGGAGACAGTGGCGGATTGAAGTGCCACTCGATGCGCTTGGACAAAGCATAGTTTCCTACTACCTCTTTGAAATCAGGGGTGGAAATCAGATCGTAAAGTTCGCTGAGCTCTCTGTTCGCTCCAACGAAATTTGTACCATTGTCAGAATAGACATGTTCAGGAACTTCTCTGCGACTGACAAACCTTCGAAATTCTGATAAAAAACCTTCTGTGGAAAGATCAGTGCTAAGCTCGATATGTACGGCCTTTGAAACCATGCAAACGAACACACAACCGTAGGCCTTGAGGAAGGATCGGTTACGATCCTTCTTCTCCTTGATGAGAATTGGTCCAAAGAAATCGACACCTGTGCGCGAGAAAGCTGGTGCTTCGTTGACTCTAGCGCTAGGCAAATCAGCCATCTGAGCGTGAACCAACTTTGGTTTCTGGCGGATGCATTCAATACATTGACGGACAAGTTTCCTAATTTGATCCTTGCCGTTTAAAATCCAGAATTTTGTTCGAATGGCGTGAAGAGTACTCTGGATCCCTGCATGGAGATTTGACTGATGAACTTGTCGAATGATCATATCCGTAACAGGATGTTTACTGGGCTGCAAAATGGGATGTTTTTGATTGTAGGAGAGTTCCGACCTCTTAAGACGTCCCCCCACACGGAGGATTCCCTTGTCATCCACGAATAGATGTAATTGATCAAAGGGAGTTCCCTTCAAATATGAACGGACTGGACCCTCCGAAGACTGTGTCGTCGAAAGCCTTCGGAGTTCGATGGAGAATCGTTCACGCTGAACCATCAAGACGATGCGATATTCGGCTTCGTGGATTTCCTCAACCGAGAGTGGGCGATTTCGAGGAGCTTGTGAATTCTTCCAACGCAGGATGCGAGCAACAACTCTTACCAATCGTTCGAAATTCGAGAAACGAGTCTAAATGGATTCAGGTGAAATGTTAGTGAGCAGGCAGATGCTCTTTTTTAGTCCAGGCACTTGAGTGACCGAAGGTTTGATCAACTGTGGCCATTGGGATTGGTCGAGAATCAACCATCTAGGACTAAAGTCCAGAGAGAATTTTTGACGAAGTCGGATGGAAGTTGTCCTTGAGACAATGCGTCAGCTGGATTGTCCTCAGATCGGACATGTCTCCAGCTAACTTGATTTCCTAACTCTTGAATGTCTGCAACCCTGTTTGATTCGAAAGTTCTTAAAAGATGAGGGGCTTTCTTGAGCCAGCAAAGAACGATAGTGGAATCAGACCACAAATAAACCTGATCAATGGAGAAGTCCAACTGAGCCTTAGTTTCAAGATATAATCTTTTGAGGATGGTAGCTGCGCAGAGTTCCAATCGAGGAATGGTAAGTCCACTCAAGGGTGCTACTCGCGATTTACTGCATACTAGTTTGATTAATACATCACCTTGTGGATTGCTAGATTTGATATACAGACACGCTTNAGTTTGATTAATACATCACCTTGTGGATTGCTAGATTTGATATACAGACACACCCCATATCCATGAATGGAGGCATCACAAAATCCATGGATTTCGACTCGAGAATGATTAGGGATCAGAATTTGTCGAGGAAATGAGATTTCTTGCAACCTTGGTAGTTGAAGTGCTAATGATGTCCATTTGGTGTGAATGTCTTGAGGAAGAGACTCATCCCAAGTGATCTTAGCCTTCCAGCAGTCTTGAATTAAGACTTTAGCGAATAATGTTACAGGACCCAGTAGCCCTAACGGATCAAAGATTTTCGACAATTCAGAGAGGAGTTTACGTTTTGTTGCAGCAACGTTAGTATCAACCTAATTCAAAGTGTACCGCAACAGATCATTCTGGGCATCCCATATGATTCCCAAGGTTTTCTGGACTGGATCATTTTTGATCAAACAGTCTAAATCGAAGAATTTTTTATCGAAGGTGTTCAAAGCTGAACGATGATTAGAGACGTGTCCACACATATAAATATTAACCTACACTAAAACCTTAATAACGCAGGCTAATTTGCGGGTCGATTGGCGCAATCGTTAGTTGCGTCCTTGTAAGCGCGGCTTGTATGCCATGTGGAGGCACGAAATCGTGTGATTTCGTGCCGTTGGGTAATCGTTCGTTCGATCGTTATTTTGTAGCCATTTGCTATCAAAACTTCGTTTCACTAGTGCACTAGTCGTTGTTTAATCATTTAAGTTGATGAACCCGTTGGGTTTGTTTTGTTTAAAGTCGTGATGACTCGATGAGATTTGATATTTTGTTAGAGCTCGATACACGTGTCAGTGTCGGTTTCAACTAACTGACGCCATAGCGTCCGTCGGCGTGCGTCCCCCCGTCGAGCGAGAAGGTGCTGCCACCATTTACCGCCTACCCATAACCGTCAGCGCGGGCACATACCAGCGACAACGGCGCCCGTGACGTGCCGCCGCCGCTTGCCACCAGCATGTGAACGCGGCAGCAGGCCTTCGCAGGTGTTACGATGTAACATACTCCCGGCGAAAGCTGCGAAATGTTATTAGAATCTAATGTTATAGAGCAGGTCGAATAAGTTCGCATGTTTACAATTCTTGATACGCTAGATTGAATTGACGTTGGAGGCTATCATACCCTAGGTGGTATGATAGCTGCATTAAATTGTAGAAAAAAAAAGAACACTGTGGAAAAAAGCCTTTCGGCCTAAAAAACCCAGATTTATTATCAATACACTAAGTTTGGAGGGTTCACTGCGAATGGCGGTGACACACACGATGATTCACACACACACATACATACAATACAATGTAGTTGTTGGTTATTTTAGTTATTTGTGATAACGGTTAGCACGTGTCCACACATATAAATATTAACCTACACTAAAACCTTAATAACGCAGGCTAATTTGNACACGGGATAGTACTGAATTAATAGTAAGTTACGAACAATTGAAATTATCCGGGAATAAAATTTCTTTAACCGAGAGTGGTGACTTTTCTTGGAAATAAGANGACGTTGGAGGCTATCATACCCTAGGTGGTATGATAGCTGCATTAAATTGTAGAAAAAAAAAGAACACTGTGGAAAAAAGCCTTTCGGCCTAAAAAACCCAGATTTATTATCAATACACTAAGTTTGGAGGGTTCACTGCGAATGGCGGTGACACACACGATGATTCACACACACACATACATACAATACAATGTAGTTGTTGGTTATTTTAGTTATTTGTGATAACGGTTAGCACGTGTCCACACATATAAATATTAACCTACACTAAAACCTTAATAACGCAGGCTAATTTGCGGGTCGATTGGCGCAATCGTTAGTTGCGTCCTTGTAAGCGCTTGTGTGCCACGTGGAGGCACGAAATCGTGTGATTTCGTGCCGTTGGGTAATCGTTCGTTCGATCGTTATTTTGTAGCCATTTGCTATCAAAACTTCGTTTCACTAGTGCACTAGTCGTTGTTTAATCATTTCAGTTGATGAACCCGTTGGGTTCGTTTTGTTTAAAGTCGTGATGACTCGATGAGATTTGATATTTTGTTAGAGCTCGATACACGTTTCAGTGTCGGTTTCAACTAACTGACGCCATAGTGTCCGTCGGCGTGCGTCCCCCCGTCGAACGAGAAGGTGCTGCCACCATTTACCGCCTACCCATAACCGTCAGCGCGGGCACATACCAGTGACAACGGCGCCCGTAACATGCCGCCGCCGCTTGCCGCCAGCATGTGAACGCGGCAGCAGACCTTCGCAGGTGCTACGATGTAACAACCCTCGTGAAATTTGACCATCCCCGTATGACTCTTGTGTCGGTTGACTCTCGTGAAATTTGACCGTCTCCTCGCGACCCTCTTGCTGTTTTACCCTCGTGAAATTTGACCATCCCCGTATGACTCTTGTGTCGGTTGACTCTCGTGAAATTTGACCGTCTCCTCGCGACCCTCTTGCTGTTTTACCCTCGTGAAATTTGACCATCCCCGTATGACTCTTGTGTCGGTTGACTCTCGTGAAATTTGACCGTCTCCTCGCGACCCTCTTGCTGTTTTACCCTCGTGAAATTTGACCATCCCCTTGTGATCGTCGTAAAATTTGACCATTCTCATATGACCCTCGTGTCGGTTGACTGATGAAATTTAATCGTCTCCCTTGTGGCTTTCATAGAGTTTAACCCTCGTAAAATTTGATCATTCCCTAGTGACTCTCATGACGTTCCACCCTCGAATGAAGAAAATAATAATTCTGTGCAAAACGTAATGTGAATGACACTGAATATTCATAACTTACCTCAATTTTTCCTTGCGTAATTTAATGGACAAATTTGATGATTGAAAGTGGCGGAATGTATAGAATGGTCTGTACCAAATTGTAAACAATACTGGGATATCCTGACGTGAATGAATCTGAATGTTTAAGGTCTTTTAACGCGACATTCTTCAACTTTAATTTTTTTCATTTGCCAGTGTCATCCACAATTTTTAAAAAGATCGATATCACGAGTATCAATATTTTCCAAGGCGATACTTTGTGGTATCGATACCAAGTAATCTGCTTCGATACGATACTGAGTACCGATATTTTTTTGGGTATCGGGAAACACTACTTGACCACGAGTCAACCTTGGCTTGACCACGGGTCCACCTTGCCTTGACCATGGGTCAACCTTGGCTTGACCATGGGTCAATTTTGGCATGACCGTGGATCAGCCTTGGCTTGACCATAGATCGCCCTTGGCTTGACCATGGGTCGACCTTGGCTTGACCATGGATCAACCTTGGTTTGACCACGGGTCAAATTTGGGCTGACTATGGGTCAACCTTGGGTTGACTGTGGGTCAACCTTGGCTTGATCGCGGGACCTGTTGATTAAATCTTGATTTAACTGTAATGTCCAAAATTTTGTACGAGAAACTTTAAGGCTAGAATAATTTTATGTGAAATCATTAAGAACCAAACCAACAATTGTAAACTAAATTGAGTGCATTTCATCACTTGAACTCGATTAAAAATTCCAAAGACATTGGAATCGAGTTCAAAAGTGATGAAATGGCACACTCAGCATGCCCCAATTACCCAATACTAAGATTCGCACGCGAAGGAACGATTGCAAACAGATTAATTAAGACCCCAAAAACCGAATAAACTACTTCCCCATAAAAATCAAGAGTGGGAAAAGTCATACGACATTTTCCACCAATTAAAAATGGAGTCGTTTGAGCCCATGTGACAAGTGACCCCAAAATTCATATAAAAATGTCAGAAAAACCAAAATTAAACAGTCTTGAAGCAGCGACGGAGCAGTAACAATTCTGGTGGAAATAGTTCATTTAATCGGTCCGGTTTTTCAATCCTTCCTTCGACTACACGGGATAGTACTGAATTAATAGTAAGTTACGAACAATTGAAATTATCCGGGAATAAAATTTCTTTAACCGAGAGTGGTGACTTTTCTTG
>NW_021680521.1:35768-37336 GCF_001412515.2 Diachasma alloeum | reverse complement strand
TGATAATTTTGTCTGGTAGTTGCTATATAAAAAACAAAACATTATGCAGTCGAATTAACCCCTCGTCAAGCTGACAGATTGAATTCAATTGTAATAATCCGAGGATTTTTATTCGAAATCAGTAGATTCGGAGTTCATTCCCTAAAAACCATTGATGAAAAAGTAAAGGGAAATATTCCCGTCAATACGGAGAAAACGCAGAAGACAATTTGGAATCAATTTACCAGTTTTTGTGATGAGAGAAACTACACATTGAGTGCTGACACACACATTGAATGCTTTTGTGTTAGTTATACAATTTTCGTTTCTCAATTGTGAGTTTCGTCTCATGGTCCAATTATATTGCCCGACATTTGCATTGGAAAAATAATCCCCCGAATACCACACGAGCTTCAAAATTAATCGGGCATTTTCCTCAAGGTTCCCTGCATATAAACGAAGTCGTCAAGTTTTTCAGCAAAAATCACTCGTGCTTCGCACTTGTGATTTNAAAATTTCAGATTTGACGAATACATCAGGGCTTCCATTTGGAAGCAAAAAATCTAACTCAACTTTCACAAAAATTTTCAAGTAGATTGAGAGAGAATTAAGAATAAAAAATCCTATTTTCATGAATAAAAAAATTCAACTTTCAATTCCCAAAAAAGGTGAGAGTAGATTGTGAGACAATTGAGAATCAAAAATCCAACTCTTAATTTTCAAAAAAATTGAGGCGATTGAAAGACAATAGAGAATAAAAAATTCAACTGTCAACTATTAAAAAAATCGAGAATAGATTCAGAGATAGTCAAGAATCAAAATTCCAAAATCAAATGTTCAATTCTGAAAAAAGTTGATTGAAATTGAAGAAATCACTAAAAATAACAAATCCAATTGTCTGTTTTAACCCGTCACTAGGCGCGCTATGAGCGATTCCCTCACAACAATTTTCACTCCATAGGAAATATACGATTAATTGGGGATCGACCAAACGGTCATGGTCTTTTCAAAATGAGACTCAAAATCAACCCCACTACAACAAACCAATCCCACTCCACAGGAACAGCATTAGTGGCCTCACTGATGGATTGGCACAAACGTCTGGCTCATCAACACATTACCCACGTACAAAAGGTGTTGAACACCCACCAAATCAAATCCACTGGATCTTTCACCACCTACGAGGAATGCACCTTGGGGAAAATGAGCAGAAAACCACATCCATCGAGCAATACCAAGTCAACAGCCATTGGAGAACTTCTACATGCAGATCTTTGTGGTCCCATGGAAACAAAGCCTCTCGGTGGAGCCTCCTACTACCTCTTAATCAAAGATGATTACTCACGCTTCAGGCACGTTCATTTTTTGAAAAACAAAAGCGAAACCTTTGACTGCCTGAAGTACACACTGCTAAGAGTAGAAAAAGAAACAGGAAAATCCATCAACACACTACGAACTGATCAAGGCCTGGAGTTCATCAACACACAGATGAACCAACTGCTGAAGGAAAAAGGCATCAAACATCAGAATTCTGTAGCATACACACCAGAACAAAATGGAAAGATAGAGCGAGACAACAGGACAATCGT
>NW_021680521.1:0-35137 GCF_001412515.2 Diachasma alloeum | reverse complement strand
ATTGACCAGCTGATCAATTAAAAATATATGATTGGCTGACCACCCGCCCCCCTTCCCCTTCCCCCACCACCACAAGGGAAGGCATATAAGGACTACCCCTAGACATCGGAGCTCAGAATCGGAGCTCATAGCCCTGAAGATGCAGACTGCAATGTTTGCGAAACGTCGGCGCAACGCTGAATCCAAACGCGGCATCCATCCGGAAGCCAAACATTTTAATCCTGAAGTACCTGAAGGGGACGACCAATTATGGCATTAAACTCAACAGCAACGGAACCTCCAAAGGACTACAAGCATTCAGCGATGCTGACTACGCTGAAGACGTCAGCTCCAGACACTCAACATCAGGCTACCTGATAAAATACCACGGTTCTCCAGTACACTGGGGTACCAAGAAACAACGTAGCATCTCCCAGTCCACCACCGAAGCTGGGTTCATTGCTGCTGGTCACACCATGAACATTGGAACCTGGTCAACTAATTTCATCAGCGAACTATCACCAAAACCACAACTGATACCTCACCTACACGTTGACAACCAGAGTGCCATTCAGTGGATTAAAAATGGACTATTCCAATCATCAGGGAAACATGTGGACATCAAATATAAAACCCTATGTGAAAAATTCAACGAGAAAAAGTTCACAGTCGATTACGTAAGATCTGAGGATCAACTGGCAGACATCTTCACGAAGCCGCTACCCAGGACATCATTTGAAAAGCTAAGGAAGTTAATCGGAATAACAAGCCCAGAAAAACACAGATTAAAATACGGTCATACAGAATTAAGTGGGAGTGTTATGACATTTGTAATTCCAGTATTACCGACTGGACGAATCATAACAATGTACTGATTACTTTCAGTCTTTGTATAGAGGCGCTGCCGGGATAAAAATAATGATAATGTACGAAAATGGTGACGACACGGTTTACAAATGACTTCCTCTGAATAAATACAAGTCAGTTATACCACAGTTTCATCCGTTATTTACTGCCCAATCCTGAGTATCTCTCATAATAAATAACAATAACAATTTCTCTGTGGTGTTTAGGTAATACATACGATGAAAATTATGTGAGTACTCGTGAATCAGAGGTAGAAGACGCAACGACAACTTCTACGAGCGATGAAGATGAGGATGGCAGGCATGAGGATGATTTCGAGGACTTGGGTGAAGAAGACCATATCCCGATAATTGAAGATCGTTTATTGTATGATGGAGCAAGAATCACAGAGAGTGAGAGTGCATTGTCCATTTTGACAGTACTCTTGCGTCATTCACTCACTGGCGCTTGTCTAGCAGATATTCTAAAGTTAATCAAATTACACTGCAGGCGACCAAATCACTGTGTCAAGAGTTTATACTTATTTAGGAAATATTTCAAGAATATTTATACCCCACTGAGACGTCATTTCTTCTGTTCTAATTGTTACGGACCATTGCGAGACGGGAAAGATTCATGCGACCAGTGTCCTAAAGGTACTGAAGTGAGTTACTTCATCCACATTTCCGTTGAAAGTCAGCTTGAAACCCTGTACAAACGTTTTGACTTCTTCCATCATTTACAATATCGCTTCAACCGAAAAAAAATCGACCCCAACAATTACGAAGACATTTACGATGGCAAAATTTACCAAGAGTTGGATCAGGCGACTGGTATTATATCTGATGCAAATCATATTTCACTCACGTGGAATACGGATGGAATTGCCTTATTCAAGTCATCGAATTTCCAAATTTGGCCCTTCTTCTTCCGTATAAACGAACTTCCAGTTCATCAGAGAACACAAAAGGAGAATTTATTATTAACAGGATTGTGGTTTGGTCCTAAGAAACCTTACCCTCCATTATACTTGCAACCAATAGTTCAGGAATTGGAGAAGTTGAAAAATGGAGTTGAATTCCAAGTCCCAAGTTTGAATTCTTCTCTGCGCGTTCAAGTGACAGTAATCTGTGGAACCTGTGACTTACCTGCGAAGCCTCTCTTCTTGAACATGATACAGTATAACGGAGAGCATGGCTGCCAAAAGTGCAAAATTAGATCAGAGGCATATGAACGGACAACAGTACGGGTGTATCCTTTCGAGAGACACCTTGATGAACGGACCCAGGAATAAACCAACAATTTTGCAGCTGAAGCAGTACACTATGGTGGTGCTCCATATGGATTCAAAGGACCAAGTGTCATTTCCCAATTGGTACCTAATTATATTCGTGGTACTGCAGTAGATGAAATGCACGCAGTTTTTCTGGGGACAGTGAAGATGCTACTCATCCTATGGTTTTCATCAAGTTTCAGCAGTAGAGAATGGTCACTTTCAAAGTATAGGAAGATTGTTGACCAATATATCCTTGCCATAAGGCCACCTAGTTTTGTTCCTCGTCTCCCTCGTTCTATTTCAGAGCACCTACGTTATTTTAAAGCATCAGAATTGAAAGTATGGTTTTTTTATTATTCGGTCCCCATTTTAAAATTGATCATGCCAAATGTTTATTTCGAACACTATTTATTACTGGTAGATGGCATGTTTTTACTGAATCAATCCAGTTTTTCAGATGAAATGATTGATAAGGCTGACGAATTGTTCATAGAGTTCGTTTCTAGGTTTTCTGATCTTTACGGTAGATTCATGAGTGCCAATCTCCATTTATTACCTCATCTCCCTAAAACTGCACGAGACTTTGGTCCACTGTGGGTAACGTCATGCTTCACCTTTGAAAACGCCAATGGTCAATTGAAAACCCTAATCAATGGAGCACGCTTCTCTGGACTACAAATATGTACTGGTCTGTCCTATTACATGGCCCTACCCGAGCTCATCCAGAATTTACGTCCAGAGAGCATCGTTGAGAGTTTCTGAAGATCAAGTTCCAGATTTAATTTGGGAGACTCTCGAATCATCAAATACGATTCATACGAATATTGGAATTTTTAATCGATTCATGAAAACAGGGATTCTCTACACTTCACAAATCTACCGACGAGGGAAGAAAACCGATTCGACTCATGTAAAATTTAAGCTCAATGGTGATGTTGGATTCGGAGTAATTGTTTGTTTCATTAGAGCTTCTGATTGCCAATGCAAATCGTACTGTGTGGACGAATGTCATGCTAAGTATTTTGCAGTAATAAAGAAATTGGTCACAGTGCCACAGTTCAATACCAATTTGTTTCAATATAATGTTTCACGTTTTTATCAATGCAATTTGACTGATGACCTAATTACTGTAGATGTTATGAATTTGCTTTGTGTTTGTTTCCATTTGAAAGTTCCAGGGGGAACGACTTACATTGTGGAACCGGTAAATTGCATCGAAGTAGAGTAGATAAAAGGTCGGAGATGAAAATGAAAATCTTCTCTGCAAGTGTAATATTATTCTTAGATGGAAAATAGCAGACGCAAACGAGAAAATTTCAAGAAAATATGGAAAATTTGAAGGAAATATAAAATTATTTGGTTATTTTTGTCGTGTACAAATCAGAGCATTTAAATCAACTATTTTTAACTGTTCTTAACTATTGTGATTCACACCCCAATTTGAATGTATTCACTGTTCACTGAGATAAAAATTTACAATTTTTTGTAGTTATTTCATTTGAATAATAAAATACTTCTGACTTAACTAAGGAATGCAATTCAATACAACAATTCCAAATTATTACAATATGGATAATGAGAATCTCTACGTTCTCTATCAGTTCTTCTGATAAATGATGAAGTTCTTGGTCACATTTTTTATTGAAAATTCCAATACGAATCGATTATCTATTCGTAGAGATAATATCAAGTTGTCATTTCTAATTCGTCTCGTTTTCGAATTAGAGTCTTATAATCAACATCTCAATTGAAGTAGACGACACATTGTGCCATTGAATGAGAAAATTTCTTATCTTAAAAACTTCATCACTTGGAAAAATGATTAAAAAAAAAATTAAATTGAATTTTAATTAATTTAATAATTTCATTCTTAAATAAATTATTAATTGATTTAATAATTTTATTATCAATTAAATTATTAATTTTGATAAAATTCGTTACTATTCCCTTTGTTCCCAAGGGTATCGTCATTAACATGTCAATTGTGAAAATCAATTGAATTAAATTTCAGCTCGGATAGTTTTTCTTTCAATTTTCTCGGTTAAAAATATGTTCTACACGTGTCCGTGGACTCTCAAACCCAATTTATTCACCTAGTTAATTGGGAATAGTGTTGGAAATGAAAATCGTGTAACGAGTAATTACAATTACACTATCAGAGGTGAAAAGCGGTGTTGAAACATTGCCTGGCAAAAATAAACTAAGTTAGACTATCTCTCTGGGATATCCAACAACTTGTATAGGCAAATAGTTCTAAGTATCGATCTCCGTAACAGAGACTAGCGATATCTCACGATCTCTGTCTCTGCAACGAAATATCCGCGAGATCGACAGAGACTCCATGGAGACTGCGGAGAGTCCCCAAGAGTCTCTAAAGCCTCCGAGAGATCGCCAGAGACGCGATTTTTTCATCTCGGGCACGAAGGCCCGATGATATGGACGTAGGTAGCGAAGAATATGTGCAATACAATCTGATAAAAACCGATGATTTCACGCTCGGCACTAATCAGCGCGACAACTGCTGCATTTTGAATGATTCCAGTGTTTGCCTTATTCTCAACATTTTTGCGGCAGTTACCAAGAGATACCAGTTGGCTGTCCAAAAATTTCGGAATATGGAGTCTTGGTTTCCTACTGGACTCGATTCAACGGAAGTAGGAAGTTTTAAATGTTCTGAGCTGGAACCGACATTACATTATGTTGATTTGAGTGAAATAGTTGCCAAGTGTTATCGGACACCGTACTGGCCGCTTCCTGAACCGAATAATCTACCACCTGACAAGCCATCACCTGGAATATTTATTGTAACAGTAATGTTGTAGCAGTAATAAACAATAAAGGGGTTTATTGGACACAATGAACGACAACAATGAAGCATGGACATCAAATAGGTGAGTAAAATGAGTAATTGAGGGAAAAACGGAAATTTTATCATACAAAATGTATTTTGGCTCATTCATACCCAACGTATTGAATTTTCTAAACAAGAGATTGAATTTTTTTGGTTCATTTTTCGATCTCTAATTTTGAATTAAGAAAATTTCAAATAGATATCCCAACAATAGAAAAACAAACAACTTAGTCGGGGAAGACACTGGGAAAAATAGTTAAATTTATTTATATTACAGGAATATTCTCTAGAATTTNTAAAATGAGTAATTGAGGGAAAAACGGAAATTTTATCATACAAAATGTATTTTGGCTCATTCATACCCAACGTATTGAATTTTCTAAACAAGAGATTGAATTTTTTTGGTTCATTTTTCGATCTCTAATTTTGAATTAAGAAAATTTCAAGTAGATATCCCAACAATAGAAAAACAAACAACTTAGTCAGGGAAGACACTGGGAAAAATAGTCAAATTTATTTGTATTACAGGAATATTCTCTAGAATTCGCTCGGTGAACCCTTCGACGTCTATAGAGGTGGCATGAGCACAATGGGGGATCAAATGCTGTCTACCAGTCTCCAATAACTTTTTTTAAACACTCTTAAAAATGATCTCCAAGCAAATTCATGAAACTTCTCTATTGTATTGTATCTAAAAATATATTAAAAATATTTTGAATAATCGATTTTTTCATCGTGGTTTATTAATACGCCCCTAAATTAAGTCAACACTCCGTTTGTCGCGCTGGACTTACGAACGTCGTTGGTCGCGCCCTTAGCACCGCGCTGCATAGCAATAATCGACATAATGGTAAATTTGAAAGATCTATGAAAAATCTGAAAAAAATCAACAGTGATCCAGATCCTATACTTGAGGGAGTCCCATGGGATTTTTCATCCTCAGTGTTACCCTAAATTATATATTCAAATTATATATTCCGGGATAAAAATTTCAAAATCTTACTACCCATGATATTTTTGATGGAAATTTTCATTGATTGGACTTTTAGACACTTCAAAATGAGATGTCAAATTTTTTCAAATTTTTCTCAGGCTTTACTGCAGTGTTATTTAAAAAATTGGAAAAAGTGCGGCACGGTGCTCATAGCGCGACCAACAGAGTGTTAAATGCTCTTGCAACAGGAGCAACAGAGACGACACTAGGCGAATCCCTGCGCAAGACAGAGACACCCCGGGTTATGCGTGCGACGTCGCGCGCCGATAGATAAATGCTAATATCTCGAAAACTGTAAATCGTTGAGACTGGAAGAAAAAACTATTTCATCCACCATGAAATTACATAAATTTTTTGGTACCCTATTTTCACCTATTTCGGCTGCACGGAAATTAAGCGATTCATTGATTCCCAGAAGTCAATCGTTAGTTAATCAAATAAATTCGCGGGAAGAGCAAAAGTCTTATTCACCGCAAAAATTATTGAGCAATAAGAATAATTTTCACGTTCATTGCGTTCTCGCTCAGTTGTCTATAATAATACTCATAATGATGAATACTAACATATATTCATAGGCTGGAGATTAATAATAGAATAAAAATCATTTGAATCAATAGGAGACATCAGTATCAGTTAGTGTACATGTTTGCAGTATGCTCTACATGTTTGCCATGCCTCTGTCGACAGGGATTGATAGACCTTCTGCCCTGCTCCTGTCGACAGCAAGAGCATGGCTCGGTCAGCAGAACATCGACAGGCTAACATGATTAATTCAGAGGGTCGAAGGTTTATGGGGGTGCAGTAAATTCCT
The DNA here is from genome assembly GCF_001412515.2 of Diachasma alloeum. Classification (NCBI taxonomy): domain Eukaryota; kingdom Metazoa; phylum Arthropoda; class Insecta; order Hymenoptera; family Braconidae; genus Diachasma; species Diachasma alloeum. The sequence goes on along the minus strand of NW_021680521.1, from coordinate 28,380 downwards.
ATAACGAGTTTTGGTTTGACGGCTTAGGGGGGAGGAGTAAACCATATTTTTCAAAGTCTATGAGAGATGGCTCTACGGTCTAGTTCGTCTCTACGGTGAATTTTGGTGATTCTTGAGTAAACCAGTAGATGGCAATGGAATTCGTTCGATTGCCTCAATCCGTAATGAACTTGAAGGAACGATTGCATCAAAGGAACGATGCAACTTTGACTTAATAAAACTCCCGTTACGTATGTCGTAACAGTTTCGTTAGAAAATTCTGTGTTCTATAAATTTGTAACTTTCTTCTATAATCGCCAGTATTTGCAAAATTGTTTCTAGTGAGATTCTATTCGGGTCTTTCCATGTTCATGATTTTTGTTCAATCATTAATGAGCTAGCATACTGCAAACATGTAGACTAACTGATACTGATGTCTCCTATTGATTCAAATGATTTTTATTCTATTATTAATCTCCAGCCTATGAATACATGTTAGTATTCATCATTATGAGTATTATTATAGACAACTGAGCGAGAACGCAATGAACGTGAAAATTATTCTTATTGCTCAATAATTTTTGCGGTGAATAAGACTTTTGCTCTTCCCGCGAATTTATTTGATTAACTAACGATTGACTTCTGGGAATCAATGAATCGCTTAATTTCCGTGCAGCCGAAATAGGTGAAAATAGGGTACCAAAAAATTTATGTAATTTCATGGTGGATGAAATAGTTTTTTCTTCCAGTCTCTACGATTTACAGTTTTCGAGATATTAGCATTTATCTATCGGCGCGCGACGTCGCACGCATAACCCGGGGTGTCTCTGTCTTGCGCAAGGATTCGCCTAGTGACGTCTCTGTTGCTCCTGTTCCAAGAGCACTTAACACTCTGTTGGTCGCGCTATGAGCACCGTGCCGCACTTTTNTTAATTTCCGTGCAGCCGAAATAGGTGAAAATAGGGTACCAAAAAATTTATGTAATTTCATGGTGGATGAAATAGTTTTTTCTTCCAGTCTCAACGATTTACAGTTTTCGAGATATTAGCATTTATCTATCGGCGCGCGACGTCGCACGCATAACCCGGGGTGTCTCTGTCTTGCGCAGGGATTCGCCTAGTGTCGTCTCTGTTGCTCCTGTTGCAAGAGCATTTAACACTCTGTTGGTCGCACTATGAGCACCGTGCCGCACTTTTTCCAATTTTTTAAATAACACTGCAGTAAAGCCTGAGAAAAATTTGAAAAAATTTGACATCTCATTTTGAAGTGTCTAGAAGTCCAATCAATGAAAATTTCCATAAAAAATATCATGGGTAGAAAGATTTTGAAATTTTTNTGAAAAAATTTGACATCTCATTTTGAAGTGTCTAAAAGTCCAATCAATGAAAATTTCCATCAAAAATATCATGGGTAGAAAGATTTTGAAATTTTTATCCCGGAATATATAATTTGAATATATAATTTAGGGTAACACTGAGGATGAAAAATCCCATGGGACTCCCTCAAGTATAGGATCTGGATCACTGTTGATTTTTTTCAGATTTTTCATAGATCTTTCAAATTTATCATTTTGTCGATTATTGCTGTGCAGCGCGGTGTAAGGGCGCGACCAACGGAGTGTTGACTTAATTTAGAGGCGTATTAATAAACCACGATGAAAAAATCGATTATTCAAAATATTTTTAATATATTGTTATATCCAGTGAAATGAGGGACACAGTACACATAAATTAATAAAGGGTTAGGGCGGTTTATTAATTAATAACGGAGAGAGACGATGTGTCTTGATTGGTATCTTCAAAGAGAAGCCGTGGTAAGATGATCGTGTTATTCCAAAAGACAGTCGTTATCAGGGAGTTCCTTTGTCCTCCTTCAGACTGGAGACAATTTAAAGGGTTCGAAGGGGGAATACGTAACACTACTCCCCTTCGCGAAAAGATTGCCGCCCCGGCAATCAAAACGGGGGCTATTTGAGGTATTATAACTTCAATTGGTCAATACAGAAGTTGTAATAAATTCGAGAATTCTGAGAGTTGTAAGATCTCACATAGGGAGGGCCCCAGTCTGTTCTTCAACTAAAACCTCCCAGAAATCAACGTTGAAGAACAGTCCCGAAAAACACTTGTTTGACTCTGTATAAGCAAGAATTTTCAAAAGTGTGAATTACAATTTTCAATTCATTATGTTGTGTTCAAACGAATAATGTGTTCTCATGCGTTCCCTACAACAATGGTGTGAGGGTGTCAGTGTTTGACTCGAGATATTTCTTTATTCATGCAAATTTTCATTGAATCATTCACACCATAAATTTCCATTTCGGTCCCAGCATCTGTAAAACTCAATACAAGAATTTCTCAAATTAAAAATTTTCAATGAAAATTTCGTTCAACCAAAAGTAAAACAGTAACTATCTTCCAAACAATTACTTTTCAACAACTACTATTCAAACAACTACTTTTCAACAACTACTTCAAGTAATTACCAAAAATTCAAATTTGTTAGTAAATATTGGTTGGTGATTTCGGAAGCTTTCGAAATTATTACATTTACTAAAGCAAAATCAAGCATTATCTACTTCAACACATACATTCATAAAAATTGACATTAAATATTCAGCCAATTCTGTTAACCACAGATTAATAAAAATCAGGCGTGTAAACCAGGCCATTCTGTTAACCACAGACAATCTGTTAACCACAGATAAATAAATTTTCAGGCCAGTCTGCTAACCACAGATAAATACACCTTCAGGCCAGTCTGTTAACCACAGACAATCTGTTAACCACAGATAAATAAATTTTCACGCCAGTCTGCTAACCACAGATAAATACATGTTCAGGCCAGTCTGCTGACCACAGACAAATAAAATTCGAAAAGAAATGTGTTTGGTAATTCATGATTTGAGCCCATGATTACTCTTCACTATCTTGTTCCATTGGCCACAAACGATTGACATATACCACATTGAATTTACCTCTTGGAAGTTTCTGAATCCGATAAACTACATCATTTAATTTTGATCTGATAACATAAGTCTTTTCCCAATTCCTTTGGATTTTTGGACATTTACCTTTGACTCTTTTGGGGGCAAAGAGCCAGACCTTCTGTCCGGGTGTAAAATAAATCATGTGCGCCTTCAAATCAAATTTAGATTTCATTTTATCACTTCTGAGTCGCCAATTTTCTCTAACCTGTTAATGAGTATCCACTAATCTTTCCTGCAATTGGTCCACATAATCAGGGTAAAAAGTGTGATTGTCAGTGTTGTGTGTTGGAGTACCGTAGAGTAAATCTAAAGGAAGCTTCAATTCTCTACCAAACATTAACATTGCTGGGGTGAATTGTGTTGTTTGATGCTTGGAGGAACGATAAGCTAGGAGGAATAGTGGTAACCATTTATCCCAGACTTTCTGATTGTCATTAATGAATTTAGCGAGGTAATTGAGGAGAGTCCTATTCAAACGCTCGACTAAACCATTAGATTGTGGGTGGAGTGGAGTTGTGCGAGTTTTGTGGATACCTAGAATATTCATTAACGAGTTGAAAATTAATGATTCGAAATCTCGACCTTGATCAGAGTGAATTTCTAGGGGTATTCCAAATCGCGAAATCACATGCACAATCAGAGCTTCAACAATGGTAGCTGCCTGATGGTTGGGAAGTGGGATTGCTTCAGGCCAGCGAGAGAAATAATCGGTAACTAGCAGGACGAAACGATTACCACTAGAGGTTCTTGGTAGTGGACCTAAGATGTCGAGTGCGATTCTCTCAAAAGGAAAACCAACGTTGTAAATCTGTAATTCCCCTTTGGCTCGACAAGAAGGACCATCTCTGCTGAAACAAATAGAACATTTGCGACACCAATTCTCGACGTCAGGTTTGCATGAAGCCCAATAGAAACGTTTTCGAATATTGTCCAACATTTTGTTGACCTTAAAATGACCACCGAGAGGAGACGAATGAGAAATACTGAGAATTTCCTTTGTTGCCGATCGAGGAACAACGATTTGATACATGATTTTCGATTCGTCAGTCGATTCCCAGCGACGATACAGAATATTTCTTTTCAACTCTAGAGAATCCCAATACAATAAGTAAAATTTCACATCTGGGCCAAGGTGAGAGATTTGATGCCAGTCAGGACGTTGATTGTTTCTTTTTGATTCGATCAGCATGTGGAGAGTTGGATCTTCGGATTGTAACGTCGCCCAATCTTTATCGTTGACCATGCAGATTGTACGAAAGACGTGTTTCTCTGCTCCTTCTTCACGTAAATTAAGTTTATTACATTTTTTACATGTACAGGGGCGTCTAGACAAAGCATCTGCATTGCCATGGAGATGACCTGGTCTGTGAGAAATGTCGAAATCATAAGTGAAAAGAATCTCAATCCAACGAGCTACTTGGTCGTGAGGATTTTTAAATGAAAGAAGCCATTTTAGAGCTGCATGATCGGTTCTAATTAAGAATTTCCTTCCTAATAGATAATGGCTGAAATGTTCAACTGATGAGACTACGGCTAAAAGTTCTCTACGAGTGACGCAATAATTCTTTTCGGATTTGTTCAAGCACTTGCTGAAATAAGCGATAACTTTTTCTTCACCGTTTTGGATTTGGGAGAGCGTTGCTCCAATAGCAAATAGAGAAGCATCAGTGTCAAGAATGAAATTACCATCAGAAATTGGAGTAGATCGAATGGGTGGAGATATTAGAATAGATTTCAGTTGATCAAAGCTAGTTTGAGATTCGGAAGTCCATTTGAAAGGGATTTTATCTTCAGTTAGAACGTGTAAGGGTTTAGCAATGTTTGCAAAGCCTTTCACATATTTCCGATAATAGGAGCATAATCCGAGAAAACTCCTGAGCTGACGTTTAGTACGAGGAACCGGCCAATCAGAGATAGATGAAGTTTTTTCTGGAGAGCATTTGATTCCATCTCTAGAAATGATGTGACCGAGATAAAGGACTTCATGTTTGAAGAAAACACATTTCTTAGTGTTAACTTTGAGATTAGCTTTTGTTAAACGAGAAAATACCAATTTTAGATTGTGCAAATGATCCTCAAAATTTTGACCAAAAACAATGATGTCATCAATGAATACACGGCAAATTTTTCCTATCAAGCCTTGTAGAACTTTGTTCATTATTCTTACAAAAGTTGCTGGAGCATTGCAAAGACCGAAAGGAAGAACTTTAAATTGCCATAATTCGTCCTTGATAACAAAGGCTGTTTTTTCTTTGTCTCTAGGATCCAATTCAACCTGCCAGTAGCCGTTTTTTAAGTCAATGGTTGAGAACCATTCCGATCCAGAACTTGCATCGAAAATTTCTTCGTCGCGTGGTATTGGCATTGAGTCTTTCTTTGTCTCGTCATTTAGTTCTCGATAATCAACACAAAATCGAAGAGATTTATCTTTCTTTGTGATTAGGACAACAGGAGATGCTCAAGAGCCATGACCGGATTCAATGATATTTTGTTTTTTCATTGCTTCTAATAATTCAATAGCTTTGTCTCGATAATGGAAAGGGATCCTACGAGGATTTTGTTTGATTGGGAGACAATCCCCTGTGTTGATTCTGTGTTTGGTCCCTGAGTATCTACCTAAATCATTAGAATGTGCAGAAAAACATCTCAAAAATGTCAGGAGAAAATTTTTCAATTTTAGTTGTTCATTTTGATTCAATAATTCACATGAATTTTCAAAGAGTTTAAGTAAAAATTCTGGCATGTCAAAGTTCAGTCTAGGAATTTCTTGAGAGACTACTTGTTGAACAAGAATTGTTTTTTGAGGGTTACAAATATTGAATTTTTTGTTAATAATCAGTTGGAAATCTGCTAGAAGTCCATATTTGTAAAGAAAATCTAACCCAAGGATACAATCTTCTAAAATGTTAGCAAAAACTGCGTCCAAAATTACAGAATAATTTCCTATGGAAACAGTAATCTCTTTAATTGCTTTATGCGGAAATTGATCACCAGAAACTGTCCTGATCATGATGGATTTAACAGAATTTTTTAATTCAGCCAAATTATTGTTGAAAAGTACAGGATTAATCAAGGTGATGTCAGCCGCAGTATCAATGATCATGGAACAAGGGTGTTCATTGATTTTTCCTCGTAATTTTAGATTGAGAGTTAATTCTTGAGTTTCATTTGTAATCTGAAAACATTTAGTAATATTTGATTGAGTCAATTCGTCCCCCAACGAACTGACTCTATTCAGCTTTCCGAATTTATGTTAGTGTTGGAAGATTTGTTTGAGTTTGAGTGTTTGTTACCATTTGAGGATTGGAAATTAGTGAATTTTGATCTGAAGTTTCGATTTCCATTGTTGAAATTGCGGTAGGGATGATGATTGTTGTGATTTTGGTTGAGTTGTCTTGAGGAATTATTGTAAGAAGTACTTGGGAGATTCTGATGGGAATTGTTATGAGAATCTGTACATTTATTGGCGTAATGACCGAAACGTTTACATTTAAAACATTGGATATTTGACGTTTGATTCGATAAATTATTTTGTTTATTGTGATTTGAAGAGAAATCGCGATGATTATTCTGGAATCGATGATTTGTTGAATTTGTGATCTGTCGTTTCATGTTTAATACGTGAGAAATTGATTGAAGTTCAGTTGCTCGTGCAACTGCTTTTTGCAATGATTCGAAACGTTCAGATCGCAAAGTGAATTCAATTTTTTGATTATTAATCCCACTGATAAAAGAGAGACACGTGACACGATCTCGTTCTTTCTCAGAAGAATCTAGATATGCCAAATATGTGAGTCGTTCGATTTCTTCCGAGAAAGTTATAAAATTTTCATCTCTGTGTTGTTTTCGAGCCTGTAATTCAGTGAAATAGATTTGAGATAGATACTTCTCATCAAATTTCTCGGCTAGAATTTTAACGATTTTTTCATAATTTTTTTTGTCATCTTCTGGAATTTTATTAAGAATCAATTGAGCACTACCGCGAAGTCGAGTTAGTAATTGAGAAGCTCTAGTCTCTTTTGACCAATGATTATGAGTCGCGGCAATTTCAAAATGTGAATGATACTGTGACCATGGTTTTGTACCATCGTAGGTATCAGGTTTAATCTGTGAATTTTGATGAGCAAAATGCGGTAAATTAAAAGCGTTGGCAAAATCAAAATTATTGTGAGTGTTGTCTGGTGGGTTCCTTGGAGGTATCTGTGGTGGAGGCACTGGAAATCCGGGTGGAGGAATTGGTACTCCTACTGGGGCTGGTTGTGGAACTGGAGGTGCTGTTGGACCTTGGTGAGGTACTGCAGGAGCTGCTGGAGCTTGTTGAGGTCGAGAAGGAACTGGTGGAACTTGTTGAGGTTGTGGAGGAGCTGGTTGAGCTTGTTGAGGCACTGGATCACGATAGAGATTTCTCAATAAATCCAAAATTTCCTCTCTGGCAGCAAGACGATGATTTTCCAAATCCTGGCGAAGGGTCTGTCTGATGTCGGTGACGATTTCATCTCGAAGATCATTCCTCAAATTGTCCAGTTGTGTTGATTCATTCGGTTGATAAATTTCGTCTCCCCCGGGTGCTGAGTATGGGCGGAAGCCGGAACGGAGAGGACCAAAACGAGGGAGTCGATCTCTTGCCGGTTGTGTTTCTCGTTCTTCCTCATCCGCGATGTTTTTGTTTTGTTTTATTTTTATTCCACTTCTGACACCAATGTTATATCCAGTGAAATGAGGGACACATTACACATAAATTAATAAAGGGTTAGGGCGGTTTATTAATTAATAACGGAGAGAGATGATGTGTCTTGATTGGTATCTTCAAAGAGAAGCCGTGGTAAGATGATCGTGTTATTCCAAAAGACAGTCGTTACCAGGGAGTTCTTTTGTCCTCCTTCAGACTGGAGACAATTTAAAGGGTTCGAAGGGGGAATACGTAACAATATTTTTAGATACAATACAATAGAGAAATTTCATGAATTTGCATGGGGATCATTTTTAAGAGTGTTTAAAAAAAGTTATTGGAGACTGGTAGACAGCATTTGATCCCCCACTGTGCTCATGCCATCTCTATAGACGTCGAAGGGTTCACCGAGCGAATTCTAGAGAATATTCCTGTAATACAAATAAATTTAACTATTTTTCCCAGTGTCTTCCCCGACTAAGTTGTTTGTTTTTCTATTGTTGGGATATCTACTTGAAATTTTCTCAATTCAAAATTAGAGATCGAAAAATGATTNAAGTTGTTTGTTTTTCTATTGTTGGGATATCTACTTGAAATTTTCTTAATTCAAAATTAGAGATCGAAAAATGAACCAAAAAAATTCAATCTCTTGTTTAGAAAATTCAATACGTTGGGTATGAATGAGCCAAAATACATTTTGTATGATAAAATTTCCGTTTTTCCCTCAATTACTCATTGTACTCACCTATTTGATGTCCATGCTTTATTGTTGTCGTTCATAGTGTCCAATAAACCCCTTTATTGTTTATTACTGCTACAACATTACTGTTACAATAAATATTCCAGGTGATGGCTTGTCAGGTGGTAGATTATTCGGTTCAGGAAGCGGCCAGTACGGTGTCCGATAACACTTGGCAACGATCTCACTCAAGTCAACATAATGTAATGTCGGTTCCAGCTCCGAACATTTAAAACTTCCTACTTCCGTTGAATCGAGTCCAGTAGGGAACCAAGACTCCATGTTCCAGAATTTTTGGACAGCCAACTGGTATCTCTTGGTAACTGCCGCAAAAATGTTGAGAATAAGGCAAACACTGGAATCATTCAAAATGCAGCAGTTGTCGCGCTGATCTGTGCCGAGCGTGAAATCATCGGTTATCAGATTGTATTGCACATATTCTTCGCTACATACGTCCATATCGTCGGGCCTTCGTGGGTNTCCTACTTCCGTTGAATCGAGTCCAGTAGGGAACCAAGACTCCATGTTCCGGAATTTTTGGACAGCCAACTGGTATCTCTTGGTAGCTGCCGCAAAAATGTTGAGAATAAGGCAAACACTGGAATCATTCAAAATGCAGCAGTTGTCGCGCTGATTAGTGCCGAGCGTGAAATCATCGGTTTTTATCAGATTGTATTGCACATATTCTTCGCTACATACGTCTATATCATCGGGCCTTCGTGGGCCATTAGAATGAGGTTGTGACGACTTCACAGTGAGTGTATGATGATGCCTCGTTTCTCCTTTCCTATTGGATTTCTCTCTAATTCTCCGCGCAATTTGTTGCAAGGAGTGTGCTGGTTTCCTCATCATTCTTCTCAATTATTGCATAAGATCCTCATATGGAAAGGCAGAGAATGAATCCAAATGCCCGAACCTCCTCACATCTTCTACCATGTGGAGGTGACCATGAACATTATACGTCACGAATTTTTCTCCATATAATTTGCTGCATCCCTTTACCCACTGATTCATCAGTGTACCTGCCAAGGTCACATGGTGTGGCGAGCTATGAGGAGATGCGAAATTTCTCACGCAACGTGGTATAACAAATAATGATTGCAAATATTGCTTTTATATACTCCATGATTGATGACTGGTCCAGTATATAAAATTAGCTGACGTAATTCTGTTGCTTTCATCTTGTGATATTGCCTAATGTCAGTCGGCCGTCTTGAAAATTCACGTGGTGTATATTCAGCGATTATGCGCATTCGGCTATTGATTATATCAATTTGTGTATCATCAAGTCTAACGTAACTGTTGAATCGTCGGTTGTAAGTTACCGTTGCTCTTATTTGTCGTTTTGTGGATCCCAACAGAGATAAATGCATCCACTCAAAAGCCACTTAAGACACCATACCGATTCCTAAATCGGCCAGAAAACTTGGACCGTGATGATGACTTTCATCTGTCATAGCCGCATAATGTACATCCGTGCGGGGAGTTCCATCCATGGTACATTTCGAACAGTTATTGTAGCCACGGTGTCCTACGTGGCAGAGAAGAAAAGCTCGAGCTGGTGCATCAGCAATTACACATCGAATACACAGCTTTATCGTTCTGTTTTCAATTGTAATTCCTCCATCCTCTTGAATTTTTTTCCATTCGGAAATGAAATCAGAGAAGAAATCTCTGGAACACGCCGGTTTTTTCAATCCACGAAAGATTCCAACGATAATTGGAGTGGATTTTTCAATATTCACAACCCTCATTTGGATGGGCCACATATTTATCTTACTTTCATTATCCATATTCGCACCATCCGTGCTAAGATCAACAATCAGATGATCAGGTAAAGGGAGAGGAATGCGGCTCAAGTAATCCTTCAATTGAGCCGCGATTCCCAGATGTAAATATTCCCCAGGTGTTACAATACGGAGTTGGATCTTTTCCCGTTGAGTCTTGACTCATGTCCGGTGATCACAAGGTAGATTTTTAAAACATGGATGGGTGCGCAATAGTTTAAGTATTGCTGTTCTCTTTGACTGCTCCATTTTCAAGTCAATGAAGAGATTCACCAACCTATCACGAAATGTTAAACCTTCGTCATCTGAAGACGAAAATTCATTATCGCTCTCGTCATCACTGGTATTCAATTCACATTTTTCATTGTCACTATCATCACTCTCACAATAGTACCGTCTTTCCGGTGATAGGGGTCTTTCAGCCCGATTATCCTGAATTGATGCCATAACGGATGCACGAAAAACTTGAGCAGAACGATAAACTAATTCAAGTATAAACACAGATCGCGTCGATGAGGACAAGACTACAGGTATGCACCGAGGTTCGTTTCAAACTGAGAGTTATAATGCCGCTGTCTTTGGTCCGAGTTGTCATCTACCTGCGGTCATTCTATGACCCTCTGATTGACCGGACTTCGATTTGGAATATCGGTTTGCCTACTTTTGGAAAATTCACCCCACAACGCCACCGTATGGTATGTCTTCCTCGAATTTTCCCGACTGTTCTCTGCGGCGAAAAATAAACCATCATAGGGAAACCGACCAATAGATGGACGCCTAAGAAAACTACCCAGTAGATGGACGTTTGTTTTTTAGCATTTGAAATAACAACTAAATTTAAAAAAATTGTTATTTGGGGATAAAAAATAACAATAGTTATTGAAAATCTAAAGCAACAGTTTACATTTTACTATTTTTTCGCATAATTTCCTATCCACAAGCCGACCGTCCATTTTTTACTGGGTAGCTTACCCTAGCAAAGTTTCAATTTTGCCCTGGGTACAGTTCCATATTTTCAGATAAGAGCATTGGTTTAGTGCTGATTGCTTTTTTCATTTATTATTGTTCTTATTTTTACAATGACTCTGATAGTTCCTGTGAGTCCTCGGCTTGTAATGAGCCAATAAATTGTATGTAAGCATTGCATACTTCTCAGAATTAGGGCATATTCGAATAGATGACTCAAATATCCATCATCTATGATGGCCACTGACACTATTCCTTCGAACGGAAGTTGTTACAAATAAATAAAATTTGTCAATTTACGATAGTGTATTTGAAGAAGACGCATAACAGACGACAGAAAATCGTCCCGAAAACCCCCCGCGTTCAGACATCTATTTTTCTCACCGAACCATCGGGACCCTTTTCTTGGGCATTACATTGCACTCAGCACTTGAGACGCGGCAACAGTGTTACGATGTTTGAAAGACAAGGCTCATTCGCTGCAGCAAGCAGAGTCGAGACAAGGAGAATAGACAGCAACGTTGCCACAATCATATCGCTTTCCATCCTCCAAAATCCATCTCACCTATAAATAGTTGATCCCCATGTTATAATGTTAACAGAAAAATTTGAATTGTGTAAATTCCAACAACTCAATTTCATAAACGCCAACGAAACATGTTGATAATAATTTTCTTTTATCACGTTTGACGAGCACCCCAGAAGCGCGTTAGCATGAAAGATTATTAGTTTAATTGGACAGTTCGCAGACCAATGGATAAATTATATGAATTTTTAGTATGAAATGAGTATGGATAAGATTAGTATGAAAACTAAATACTGTATGACTTTCAATTACGGAAAGTATCCCCCGAGAGTTCACATACGCTGACTGTCGCTTGGTCCTCAAAACATGCCGCCCCCCCCCCCAAAAGGGATTGAGTATTCGCTATGAATCGCCCGGTTCGATTATTTTTTTCAACGTCAAAACAAGTACGTTAATGGGATGGGACGTGAGGCCAAGGTTTACTTTTCGTTTATCAACAAAATGCCTCCTACAACGTCTACTTACGATTAAGACATCTCGAAAACTATTGAGAAATTATCGGGGAATGCTGCGTAAAAAAGTTCGGTAATTTCATGACAAATAAAATAGTTTTTGGTTCATATGTCTCTACTGTTCGTAGTTATCAAGATATCAACAATTGTTTGAAAGAGTCTGTTGCGCTGGGTATGTCACTCTGACAATAAGCGTCTTTGTCTCGTGCAGGCATTTGTATAGCAATGTCTGTTGCTCCCATAGCGAGTGTATTCACTCTGAATCTTCTCGCTATGAGAGTGATAGAGACAGCACGATACAAAACCCGGCGCGAGGCAGAGACAGTCAGAACTGTACGGGCAGTGGAGTACACTCTGTTGAACAATTGTTGATACTTTAATAATTATGAATAAAAGTGATCGGTCCAAAATGCATTCTGTTGACCAATGAGTCAATATGTGATAAAAATGCCAATGAGATAAAAATGTTTGAATCATTGAGAAAATTGATCAACAAATCAGATTGTCGACATGGTCCGCCTATGGGTGTGATCAACAGTTGTTGCATATATACCCACCAAAGAGACTACCTGCACTTCAACCTCGCAAGTTACTTTGTGCACCTGCTCATCCATAGTATCGTCAACAATGGTTTTCAAATATGAGAATAGAATTTTAGGTAATTGACCGAAAACTGAGCGGGCTGTTCTGTATTTCAGGTAAATGGTATGCTTACGCTTACGATAGTAGAAATATGTGCAAATGAAAATTCTACAGAACTTTGCACTTGCCCGCCTTCAGTGCTAATGACTTAGGCGTGAAATATTACACTCAAATTGTAGGCTATCGATCGACAAATGAAGAGGCTCTATTGTACCTCAGGTACATATTGTGCTCACGATGCTGAAAATATGCGTTAATGAAGGTTTCCCGAAACATTCGGCCCATATTCCATTAATTCTGAGAATGTTTATTCTGACGTCACGTACTCTCTTCTCCTATTGGTTCGGCGTCGCCTTCGGTAACAAGTATATAAAGATATAATTGGAAATATTGAAACAGTTCTCAAGTATCAACCATGAAGAGACCACCAAGAGCCAGGAAAACACCAGCAAAGCATACAGATTACGTCAATCTTCCATCAACCTCAGAGGAGGAAGCACCGCGGGAGGATATAGCCCCTGAAGTGTACAATCCATTCGAGGGGTTGGACTCAGCATTGACCCACGAAGCTGTGGAGCCCATCGCCGTTAGGGAGAAGCAAATGTCCTCTGCCCTTCCTTCAGCAAGTGCTACGGCCGAGTCGGCATCATTAGCAGAAAACAGAGGAATTCAAGAAGAGCAGGAGAACAACACGCGAGAGATTCCAGGGAAAATACCTCTCAGCAATATGGCTCCTAGTGTTGCAGCGAGTCCTGTGGATTTCCGGCAGTTGCATCCTCATGCCTATAATCAGGTAAGAGTACCACTGAAGCCGCCTCAGTCCGAGATTTCAGAGGCTCCAGCGCTGGAACAGCCTCGGACTTTCATGTGGAGAAGGCCTCAATCCCCTGAACCTCCTTCGGCAGGCAGTACGACAAGGCCATCGGCAGTGACTCTCGAAAATGGTCCATCGTTCTCATCATGAGACGTGCAGGCGAACCGCACGCGAGGAATTTCGGGGGTGATACCTCCCGGTAACTTCGGCTCAGGAATCGGCCCGATTCCTGTTGATTCACCGCAGTGGTATCATCATCCTTATGAGCAGAGACCGCCTCAAATATTTGCTGATGGCTCATTTTACGACAGTTTTTTGAAAGACGTGGCATCGATTGTAAGGACTGAAGTGAGGAATGAGCTCAGGAAAGAGAGGAATCGGCAGCAGAAGCAAATCCGCAAACCAGGATTCCTACCGTTGCGATCCATCGCAGAAATTAAGGCAATTGATCAACTGACCTCAGAAAATGAGGAACACTTGATCTCTTATTTATTATTTCACTGTGGAAAAGACCGAAAACCTCATTTGATAGCATCGGAGCTATTTAAACAAACTCTGGCATCGAAGGATTTGGTGATAGAAATAACAATCACAAAGAAATTGCCGAACAAGACATGTTTGGAGGGCTCCAAATATCGGGATATCCTGATAACGACACTTAAGCTAGCTCAGAAGGAAATGGAAGGACTGGCACCGAAAGAACTCAACGCTATTCTGACAGGAGGACTAAAAAACCTCAAAAATTGCGAAAACTGGACTAATTAATATTGAAGTCGATAAAGTAAAATGCTAATTTATAGTTAATATGTAATTTGTTATGTATGCCGTTCGATGGCTATCGCTTTCTTAGTCAGGTCAGAGTTTGTTAACAAGATGGCGAACAAACATGTTTTGTAACAGAGTTAATGAATAAAAAGACCTTTATTAAACATAAACAATTACTTTCCAATAAATGTAACAGTTAATAGCATTACCATCAATCGGCTCTTTTCAGAGCCAGAAAGAGATTTCAATGCATGGAATGACTTAATTTTCGTTTAATTGGGAATCAGACTATTTTTTTTTCATTTTTCAATGAACCTTCGGGTGCTCTCCGCGTGAATCGACTAAATCAAAAGTCCGTATGGTACAGAAGCCGATTCTTCTTTTTGAGAGGGAGGTATGATACAGTCTGACTCTGAGCAGGGATTCACACGCAGGGATTCATATAGTATCGTCTCAGTTGCTCCAACAGTAAGCATTTTCTCAATCCCCTCGCAACCGGAGTAACAGAAACAGCGTAATACATGGCTCTGTGCGAGACAGAGATGTACATAGTTGTACGTGGGGAACAACGCACTCCGTAACCCACTTTGATCCAGTCAAATTAGTATTTTGCACCTCAGGATGAGCCGATATGAACAAGAATTGCACCATTCGACGCGGAGAAATTCTGGAACACACATCGTAAGTTTTTGGGAACAGAAAAATATGAAAAAATTTAAGAGATCGGGATTTGAAAAAAGTGAATTTCTTCGTTGTTTCATGCTTTTCATTTTCTCTTTTCCGACTTTTTCAGATAATTCGAATATTTAGCATACAATTCGTTTACAATGAACGCTTGAAATTTTTTTATGCCGAAAAATTCTCCGATTTTTCATCTTTCGATTTTTTTTCATATTTTCAATATTTAATGAGATATAAATTTTCTAAGATTTACGGATAATTATCGGATGCTTCTGCCCCCACTCCACGCTCCTTACCTCCCTCTCCACTGCACTCCTCTCGCCGGGGACTCGCAATATTTTCAATAGCTAATTACGCATTAAATATTAGAGGTACGTAAAAATTCCATATGATCCATTTTGTTAATAATGACTTGGGCTACAAATTTCATGAGAAATTTTTCCGTCTATCTCTCCTATTTTTCGCCAAATTCTTTCCGAAATTTGTTCAACGATGTTCTCAATTTTTGAAAGTAACACTACAAACATATTGCTTCAAATTGTTAACATTGGGGAGAAAAATATATAAGTATCCATTTTATTTCGTATAAATGAACAATAGTTGTAGTTGTTGTTTGATTTCAATTTTTGTTGTAGTTGTGTTTTTTTAACCCTCATCTACACAATAAATATAAGAGATAGACAGAAAAAGTTGATATGAAATTTGTAGCCCAAGTCATTCTCAATAAAATTGATGGAATGGAATTTTTACCTATCTCCAATATTTGAGGACAATTAGCGATTGAATATATTGCAAAGAGTCCCTCAGCGAGCGGCGTACGGAGGAGAAAGAAGTAAGGCGCGTCGAGTGGGGGTAGTCCCGCCCGATAATTCTCCGTAAATCCTAGAAATTTTATATCTCGCTAAATATTCAAAATATGAAAAAAAGCATTGAAAGATGACAAGGATTAATGAAAAAGTAGAAAAATTTTCGGTGTAAAAAAATTGGAGAAATCGGAATTTTTGTTCATTGAAAATTTACGTTAACAAATGAAACAAATCAAAAAAATCATGGTTATTCCTAATAGCCGATATTTGTAATAAGACTACTCAATTTGATAGCAAAATTTACCAATTGTCATATATACTACAAAAAACTTTTTTTCTTCAACTTGACTGCTAATTGTATCCTAAATATGCGAATTACATGAAAAAGTCGGAAAAGACAAAATAAAAAGCATGAAACAACGAAGAAATTGTTTTTTTTATCCCGATTGGATCACTGGATTGGAAGCTGTGCTTTAACAAAGTTCGGTTGAAAAATGAAAAAGAAAAACAGAAAAAGTCTGAGAGATTGAAAAATCGAAAAATGATTTTAAACTCATTTCCTCTCATTTTCTCTCGTTTATTTCTTTTGCAAATATTGGCGGAAGTGTTAGAAATAGAGGAGAATGACCATATAAGACCGAATTTGTGGGGTATAAAGAAAGCAAAAAAAGTTCATAGGATGCATCATTCTTTTCATAATTCAAACGTGATTTGCTCGAAGGGACATCTTTTCCTATTTTTAATTCCTAATATTCGAATGACCAATCTGAATATGGAAAAATCCGAAAATAAGATGACAACTCGAAAACAGTGTCTACCTATTTTTTATACTAAAATGAAATGATCATTATGCCACGGAATCATAGAAAAAATTGTCAACATCTTTACGTACGTCTTTTTACTCAGGCAGTTCGCCTGCGACTGGCGCCCTTGCATATCGACCTGAGAGGAAAAATTGGAAAAATTGACGCTACGCCATCTACTGGTTAAACGTCAAAAGTACCCTGGGTCAGACCAAAGAGGATAGACCTGAGTAGAGGGCCGGATCGGGGGGTTTGACTGACTCCAAAAATGTTAGTTGGTATCCCACGGGAAAGGCGACGTCCCGGTCGAATTGTCGGTAAATGTGAGTCGGGTGCGTGAGTAACTCGGCAGTACAGCGTTGCCAACCGTACCATTATAATGGTATCCGTACCAGGATTGAGACCTTCGTACCATGTACCATGATGAGGACCATGGTACCATGGTACCACTTTTTTTCTAGGTGGGCAGGAGTGGAATGGGGGAAATTTAAGAGGCAAACGGGGAATGGTTAAACCATCAAAATTCAAGAGTCAAATGGAAAATGGTCAAGCGAACAAGAGTTAAAATTCAAGAGTTAAATATCAAGGGTCAAGCGAACAAGAGTTGAAATGCAAGAGTCAAATGTCAAGAGTACAACGGCGAGTGGTTAAGCGATCAACACAAGATTTAAAATTCAAGAGTCAAACGTCAAGTGTCAAGCGGGGAATGGTCAAGCGAACAAGAGTTCAATGGACCATTTCAATTCAAGAGTCAAATGAGGATAAATTTCAGTGTTTTCTAGCACATTTTATTCGTTCTCCCGCGCTTCAAATTTCAAATTGGTCTCAACGATGTATCCATTGACCGTCCGTATTAGATACGATACCCGAGTGAAAAAATGGCGTGACTAGCGCCACAGAGTCCACAAGAACCATTTGTCGATAAAGTAACGTCCGTGCAATTCTTGCATCAGCCAATAGAATACTTCGATATAGAGTGAAGGACCAATCCAGTTCAGCCACTCACAGCTACTCATGGAACAAGTTGTAGTTGACTCAACCGACGTGGATCTTATTCGTATAACCTACTTCTTACCTGTCGTGTCCACGTAATTAATGTTAGCGCTCACCTCGTATAGATTTCAAAGCCACTTCACATATCTAAAATAAAAAATTAATATTTCGAAAGGTACGTAGCCATTCAATTCATTATCATTTTCTGGTAATTTACAAGATTTGCGGCACGATTATTCTCCAACACTCCAACTCATGTTTTAGATGCCAAGTACAGATGATGAGGAGCCTAAAACTCCACCGAAAAACAAGAAAAACTCACACAAAGTTAAAAGAGAAAAAAGGGTCCAGAGTTTTCGAGAGGCTTGGTTATCAATGGCAGAGTTTAAATATTGGCTAGCACCAGTCTCAGGCGACCCACGAAAAGCTAGATGTAAAGTCTGCCTGCGTGATTACACTGCCGATATTTCTGTTCTGAAATCTCATGCAAAGACTGATGCGCACCTAGAGAAAGTCAGTGCAGCCAGTAATCCCAAAATGAAAATGACAGACTTTTTGCAAAAAGAAAATGTAAATAATAAACTAGATGAAGCAGTTAAAAATGCCGAGATAAAATTGGTGGGATTTTTTGGGGAGCACGATGCAGCCTTCAGGGGACTGGATCATCTGTCAGACCTAGTCAAAGAGTGCTTCCCTGATTCACGAATTGCCCAGAATATAGCAGTAAAAAGGACGAAGGGGACCGCAATTATGAAAAATGTGCTTGGAGAGACTGAAAAATGTGTTTTAACTGAGAAATTGAAGAAAACCAAGTTCAGTTTATTAACTGATGAATCGACTGATATCTCATCCACAAAAACCAGCTGTATACTAGTACGATATTATGACGAAGAGAGAGGCTCCATAGTCAGTAATTTTTGGGATCTCGTGCAGGTCTTAAAACCAGGAGGGGTCACAAGTGCAACAGCAGAACATCTTTATCAGAATATATGCCACAGTCTTGAGGAAAGAGGAATCCCCAAGGAGAATTTAGTAGGCTTTGGGTCAGATGGCTGTAATGTGATGATGGGCGGCAAAAATTCAGTTGCAACTCGACTCCTAAGTGATTTCCCTTATATAACTATTCTCAAATGCATTTACCATTCACTGCATTTGTGCGCTTGCGAAGCCTGCGGGAAATTACCATCATCAGCCGAGACTCTGGCGAGGAATATTGCTAATTTTTTTGGTTCGAGTGCTAAGAGGCAATGTGAATTCGTTGAATTTCAAACTTTCACACACAAGGAAATTCACAAGATGCTCCATCCATCCCAAACTCGATGGTTATCCCTATCAGCAGTGGTTGAACGAGTCCTTGAACAGTGGGGAGCACTGCAGTTATATTTTAATGAAAAATGACTCCAAGAGAAACTCCCAGGTGCTGAATCTATTTTCATGGGATTAAATGACCCATTTATGAAACTGTATTATCTGTTTTTGAAATGGGCATTACCAAAATTTACCAAGGTAAATAGATACTTCCAATCTAGTCAAGTGGTTATTACTGACGTCCACGAGGGAATGCAAGAACTCTATAAGGATTTCCTGTCGTCATACATGAAGAGACATTACATCGGCTCCAGGCCACTGTCTGCCATTAACCCAGAAGATGATACACAATTTCTTATGAAGCAACAGATGTATTTGGGGGTATACGTGATGGAAGAGCAAAACAATCCTCTTATCCAAGCTCGCAAGGATTTATTGGATTATTTTCATCATAAATGTCAACTGTTTCTTATTCAGGCATGTGTGGCAATCAGAAAGAGATATGATTTCAATAATCCAGTGATGGAGGGTTTAAAGAAACTGAAGCCAAAATATGCGTTGTCTAGGGTTGCCAGAGAGCAAACTCCATCACTGATCCCTCTGCTCAGATTGCTTCCAAGAATTTGTCCCAAAGAAAATTACCAAGAAGTCGATACTGAGTGGCGAAACTTGCCAATGTACCCATTTGAAGACAATATTAGCAAGGAGGAAATCGATGTATTTTGGGGGAAATTACTATCACTCACCAATGAGGGAAACGAGTATCCATTTCGTAATGTAGTTCGTTGTGATTTGGCAATGTTATCACGCCCCCACTCTCACGCTGATAGTGAGAGAACTTTCTCAAAGATGAATCGCATCAAGACAAAAAGTCGAAATCGATTAATTGTCCCCACGATCAGAGGAACTGTTTTAGCTAGTCAACATGTTACACAGAATGGGGGATGTGTTTTATTTAAACCATCAAAAGAAGCACTTGCTCGCATGACTAAGGATTCTTTGTACGATAAATCGAATGGCTTGAAGAGCAACGTCCCGGGTACTTCGCAAAGCAACTCATTCGCCGTGAGACAGGAAGAAGAGGAGGATATTTATGAAATGTTCAAAGAAGATTAGATTTTTACGGCATATTTGATGCAATCAAATGAACGTATGTGCAACAAAGGATGTATATATATCGTTGGAATAAAAAATCTCTATGTATTATTTAAAAAATGAAAAAAAAAATTATAAAATTTTGTTTATCGACTGGTATCATTTTTTCGTTTGAAATAATAGCATTTCCCCCTCCTTGTACCATGGTACGTGCTCACCGGGTTGGCAACACTGCGGCAGTAGCAGTCCCACTGTGACTGGGACAGCTTCGGGGGGGGATTTTTGTCCTCCTTGTACTCAACGTTTACTTTATGTTTTTCAGTTGATTTATTCGCCGACTAATTAATATTAAGGAATGAAACCAATGCTGTTCGATGGAGAATTAAATTCCCCATCCTTCAACCCCCGTTTCATTCCTTAATCTCTGTAATAAGAAAATTAATATTGCGACGAAAGTCGCGGCGCTATGAAAAACTCAATGGTTTCTCGGCGCAGTGACTCCCGACAACTCGCCCGCTAATTAAAAAATCGTATCTCTGCTCCTAATTAACATTAAGGAATGAAACCAATGCTGTTCGATGGAGAATTAAATTCCCCATCCTTCAACCCCCGTTTCATTCCTTAATCTCTGTAATAAGAAAATTAATATTGCGACGAAAGTCGCGGCGCTATGAAAAACTCAATGGTTTCTCGGCGCAGTGACTCCCGACAACTCGCCCGCTAATTAAAAAATCGTATCTCTGCTCCTAATTAACATTAAGGAATGAAACCAATGCTGTTCGATGGAGAATTAAATTCCCCATCCTTCAACCCCCGTTTCATTCCTTAATCTCTGTAATAAGAAAATTAATATTGCGACGAAAGTCGCGGCGCTATGAAAAACTCAATGGTTTCTCGGCGCAGTGACTCCCGACAACTCGCCCGCTAATTAAAAAATCGTATCTCTGCTCCTAATTAACATTAAGGAATGAAACCAATGCTGTTCGATGGAGAATTAAATTCCCCATCCTTCAACCCCCGTTTCATTCCTTAATCTCTGTAATAAGAAAATTAATATTGCGACGAAAGTCGCGGCGCTATGAAAAACTCAATGGTTTCTCGGCGCAGTGACTCCCGACAACTCGCCCGCTAATTAAAAAATCGTATCTCTGCTCCTAATTAACATTAAGGAATGAAACCAATGCTGTTCGATGGAGAATTAAATTCCCCATCCTTCAACCCCCGTTTCATTCCTTAATCTCTGTAATAAGAAAATTAATATTGCGACGAAAGTCGCGGCGCTATGAAAAACTCAATGGTTTCT
This sequence comes from Diachasma alloeum, assembly GCF_001412515.2. Lineage (NCBI taxonomy): Eukaryota > Metazoa > Arthropoda > Insecta > Hymenoptera > Braconidae > Diachasma > Diachasma alloeum. Next base: position 7,006 of record NW_021680521.1, on the reverse strand, counting down.
CGGCGCAGTGACTCCCGACAACTCGCCCGCTAATTAAAAAATCGTATCTCTGCTCCTAATTAACATTAAGGAATGAAACCAATGCTGTTCGATGGAGAATTAAATTCCCCATCCTTCAACCCCCGTTTCATTCCTTAATCTCTGTAATAAGAAAATTAATATTGCGACGAAAGTCGCGGCGCTATGAAAAACTCAATGGTTTCTCGGCGCAGTGACTCCCGACAACTCGCCCGCTAATTAAAAAATCGTATCTCTGCTCCTAATTAACATTAAGGAATGAAACCAATGCTGTTCGATGGAGAATTAAATTCCCCATCCTTCAACCCCCGTTTCATTCCTTAATCTCTGTAATAAGAAAATTAATATTGCGACGAAAGTCGCGGCGCTATGAAAAACTCAATGGTTTCTCGGCGCAGTGACTCCCGACAACTCGCCCGCTAATTAAAAAATCGTATCTCTGCTCCTAATTAACATTAAGGAATGAAACCAATGCTGTTCGATGGAGAATTAAATTCCCCATCCTTCAACCCCCGTTTCATTCCTTAATCTCTGTAATAAGAAAATTAATATTGCGACGAAAGTCGCGGCGCTATGAAAAACTCAATGGTTTCTCGGCGCAGTGACTCCCGACAACTCGCCCGCTAATTAAAAAATCGTATCTCTGCTCCTAATTAACATTAAGGAATGAAACCAATGCTGTTCGATGGAGAATTAAATTCCCCATCCTTCAACCCCCGTTTCATTCCTTAATCTCTGTAATAAGAAAATTAATATTGCGACGAAAGTCGCGGCGCTATGAAAAACTCAATGGTTTCTCGGCGCAGTGACTCCCGACAACTCGCCCGCTAATTAAAAAATCGTATCTCTGCTCCTAATTAACATTAAGGAATGAAACCAATGCTGTTCGATGGAGAATTAAATTCCCCATCCTTCAACCCCCGTTTCATTCCTTAATCTCTGTAATAAGAAAATTAATATTGCGACGAAAGTCGCGGCGCTATGAAAAACTCAATGGTTTCTCGGCGCAGTGACTCCCGACAACTCGCCCGCTAATTAAAAAATCGTATCTCTGCTCCTAATTAACATTAAGGAATGAAACCAATGCTGTTCGATGGAGAATTAAATTCCCCATCCTTCAACCCCCGTTTCATTCCTTAATCTCTGTAATAAGAAAATTAATATTGCGACGAAAGTCGCGGCGCTATGAAAAACTCAATGGTTTCTCGGCGCAGTGACTCCCGACAACTCGCCCGCTAATTAAAAAATCGTATCTCTGCTCCTAATTAACATTAAGGAATGAAACCAATGCTGTTCGATGGAGAATTAAATTCCCCATCCTTCAACCCCCGTTTCATTCCTTAATCTCTGTAATAAGAAAATTAATATTGCGACGAAAGTCGCGGCGCTATGAAAAACTCAATGGTTTCTCGGCGCAGTGACTCCCGACAACTCGCCCGCTAATTAAAAAATCGTATCTCTGCTCCTAATTAACATTAAGGAATGAAACCAATGCTGTTCGATGGAGAATTAAATTCCCCATCCTTCAACCCCCGTTTCATTCCTTAATCTCTGTAATAAGAAAATTAATATTGCGACGAAAGTCGCGGCGCTATGAAAAACTCAATGGTTTCTCGGCGCAGTGACTCCCGACAACTCGCCCGCTAATTAAAAAATCGTATCTCTGCTCCTAATTAACATTAAGGAATGAAACCAATGCTGTTCGATGGAGAATTAAATTCCCCATCCTTCAACCCCCGTTTCATTCCTTAATCTCTGTAATAAGAAAATTAATATTGCGACGAAAGTCGCGGCGCTATGAAAAACTCAATGGTTTCTCGGCGCAGTGACTCCCGACAACTCGCCCGCTAATTAAAAAATCGTATCTCTGCTCCTAATTAACATTAAGGAATGAAACCAATGCTGTTCGATGGAGAATTAAATTCCCCATCCTTCAACCCCCGTTTCATTCCTTAATCTCTGTAATAAGAAAATTAATATTGCGACGAAAGTCGCGGCGCTATGAAAAACTCAATGGTTTCTCGGCGCAGTGACTCCCGACAACTCGCCCGCTAATTAAAAAATCGTATCTCTGCTCCTAATTAACATTAAGGAATGAAACCAATGCTGTTCGATGGAGAATTAAATTCCCCATCCTTCAACCCCCGTTTCATTCCTTAATCTCTGTAATAAGAAAATTAATATTGCGACGAAAGTCGCGGCGCTATGAAAAACTCAATGGTTTCTCGGCGCAGTGACTCCCGACAACTCGCCCGCTAATTAAAAAATCGTATCTCTGCTCCTAATTAACATTAAGGAATGAAACCAATGCTGTTCGATGGAGAATTAAATTCCCCATCCTTCAACCCCCGTTTCATTCCTTAATCTCTGTAATAAGAAAATTAATATTGCGACGAAAGTCGCGGCGCTATGAAAAACTCAATGGTTTCTCGGCGCAGTGACTCCCGACAACTCGCCCGCTAATTAAAAAATCGTATCTCTGCTCCTAATTAACATTAAGGAATGAAACCAATGCTGTTCGATGGAGAATTAAATTCCCCATCCTTCAACCCCCGTTTCATTCCTTAATCTCTGTAATAAAAAAATAAAAACTGCGATGAAAGTCGCGGCGCTATGAAAAACCTAATGTTTTCTCGACGCAGAGTGACTCCCCAATAATTCGCCCGCTAATTAAAAAATCGTCTCTTTCCTCCTAATTAACATTAAGGAATGAAACCAATGCTGTTCGATGGAGAATTAAATTCCCCATCCTTCAACCCCCGTTTCTCACGGCAATACCATACGACAACAGTTGGTGACCGGGTATTTTGAACAGTAAGTTTATTTTTGTCATGAGGTATTTCATGGCAAATCAATCAATTCCTGCTCATCACCCTATGGAAAGTCAGAGTAATTTCTTTAGGGGTGAAACGAGTTTCAAGAATCCCTGAATTAACTAGCGTTCATATCAACCAAATATAATTTTGCTTGGATTGAATCCTACAGCTTTTCTCCAACGTTATGAACATTGAAATTCAAATTTCCTTCATTAGTGTTGGAAAGTATAAAAAGTTCAATTTAAGTAATAAATGTCGAGGAAATGAAACTCTACTATACCTGTTTATTGTTCTCCATTTTGTTGGAATCTTTAGCGAAGTATTACCATAAAATAACTTGAAAATTTCACATAACTTTTTAAATGATCAACGGAAGAATGTGTAGCAGCATAGTTTACTTCACCAAAGGATTGTCAGCAATGATTCTAAAATTTTACTCAAAAGAAAAAAAACAAGTTACTTCACCGCTCAATTATATAAATTCATATTGTATAAATTCAATAGGTAAAGGATATCGAGTCGATTTTCCATATCTCATTAAATATTGAATTAGCTCGATACTGAATGATTTTAGGGGAAAATATTGAAAGAGCTTTTTTGTAGATAATAAAATTGTCCACGAAAAAAGTTGTTTGATTTTTCCTCCGCAAATCACTCATTAGTGAATCCTGAATTGTTACTCAGCCCCATTTCAACGTGAAAATGGACTGAAAAATGGAATTACTAATGGATTAAAATCTGGAGATTGCAACACCAATAATATAAACAGGCATCATAAAACGATCAACAAGATATCGAGAAAATATAGATGTAGGTTTTCGAAGTTATCACACCCTTCAGAAACCGGTAACTTTGCATGGCGTGAGGATCAGGAGTCAAGTGATCTAACATAGAATATCTCACTTATCCATATTAATGTGATGAGAATTATGATTCTAGATTCTAAAAGAATTTTTATTTTTTGTAGGCTAATTTGAATACATACCGACGTCGGTGGCCGAAGCGGCTAGGTGCGAGCCTAGTGTGCGAAAGGTTGTGAGTTCGATTCCCCGTGGAACCGAGTTTTTCAACCGGAGGCTCCGGCGAGCGGGAGGTCGCTAATATAGTGACCGCCTGTACCGGCATGGGTTTTCTGTAGTTTACCATGCTACTCCTATGTTCTATAGGAGTGTGAATGCGGTGCAGTGTAGAATCCACAGTCGCATGCATAAGGTTGGATAGGGCCGATTAGCCAATCAGAGGGCAGAAAGGGCCGGAATATAAAAAAAAAAAAATTTGAATACATAGGTTCATGTCTCAAACTGAAGGCAATTGTGGAAAACAATGTGGAGAAAAAATTGAGAAGAATGAATTAAACTTCGAATGCACCGAAGTCATAGAAAAATTCTCCATTAATTAACACTGTGATGAATTAGAAAGTATAAGCATATATTTTTTGTAATACTCAGGGCTGTCTCCTAAATTAAAACAATTAAATATGTATTTCAATTGTTATTTATTTATTGGAAACGTCTGCTCATCAACCACGAATTCCAACGGACTCCTTTCAATAGCAGGAGTTCGAAAAAAGAAACAAGATACAAAATGCGAAAGTAAACAGTTTTCATAATGTTAGATGCAGAATACCATCCTCCATTTCATATTAACTGGATGTATTTAAATATTATATTGAACACTTCATGAACAGCTTAACATTTCAATTAACATTAGATTATCACACGTCGTGGAATGAAGGTACTTTTGTCTTTTAACTGTAATTAAATAGTAAGTATCTGACAGTCCATAACGTACTACTGGGGGAAAAGACTAAATCTTTTCTTCCCTTATTTTTGGCCACAACTCATGAAAAATTATTCCTCGCAACATACATTAACATTGCATTTTTATGTCAGGAACTCGATTTTATCACTATCTTACTCTTTACATTGATATTCTAATGTCTACGATACCATGAGATCTGTTCTGTACAGAATTGCGAATGACTAACGATCCCCTTATAACTAGAATCAAACAATTGAATTTTTATATTACTAATGTTCAATATCAGTAATGCTTTGACTACAAAATAGTTATATTAAATGTATTGAACTTCCTGGAAAAAAGAATAAGAACTTCCTTCGAAAAGACGTTTAGGAATGGTTTCAGTGGGTTTTGAACGTGCTCTTTGTATATAAATAAAAATAGACAGTAATGCATGAATTGCACATTGCTACTCATGCATAAAAACTACGTGAACATCAAATTATAATAATCACTTCTCCATATCTTTATGACTCATTACTCTGCAGTTATTTGACATGTCAGACAACTCTCATCGGAAGTAATAATCATTTAAGTTACAGCTCAAAAATATTTTGTACTTGACACCTTTCAATCCCTGTAATTTTTCATTCCAAAGAAATTTCGATTATTAATACTTCCATTTTAATAATCTTCATAGTAACTTCCCCATGCAGAGGCTAACATCTCGATGAATCTATTTTTCTATAACAAGAAAAACCGGAACTTTTCTTCAATACGTATTACGAAAATCTAACGTTTGGCAACTCTTCTTTGGTTTTACTCATTCATTTGTTCATTCCCCCTCTGTTGTTCTTTTAATTTATTCTTCATATCCTCCAATTTCAATCTTTTCTTCTCCAATTGCAGCTGTAGCAAATCATTTTTGAGATCCAATCTCTTGACTTAGTGATCCAATCTCTTGACTTTTAGGCGTTCTTTATGGAGTTTAGTTCTGTTGATTTCAATGTTGATTTTGTTCTCGACAGAACAGCTCTCGGTTTCCTGTTGGAAGTTGATCCCATTATGAGGTCCATCAAGAATGTTTGGAGAACAACGAAACTAATTTTGCATGTCGATCCTTTTTTCCTACTCTGACTGGAGTTCCGATTCATCCAAAATGAAATTTAAAAAATTAGTAATGGTCTCAATGATTGCACGATAGTTAAGAGAAGTAATTCGTGTCACCTTCGAGGGAACAGAGTTTTTCTCCACCTTCTTAAGGTCGACAAATTCATGTGGCTGCACAAAGTCTGTATCCTCATTAATATCCTCAAAACCTTTTTCATCATCAACAAAATCCACTTTCTTAATTTCTTGCTTCAGTCCAGTTGTATCATCAGGCTTCAGTATTTTCATCATTTGCTCAGCTAGAGGTGAACTCACAGGTTTTTGCAGGTTCTTCACAGACATTTTTGACCAGTCTGGAAGTTGCCCGGAGTCTCGAAGATATCTATGAATGTCCTTATTCCCTGCAATTGGATCCTCCAGTTCATCATCATCGTCACCCACAATGAATAGAGCATCTGAATTATAGGGATTTTTGAGGGGCTCTATCTGACGCCCAATCACCTTTAATATTTCCTCCATGAGCGGGTCGGATTAAAAATTTTTGATGTCACCTCCTACAATCGATAATAACTATTAGTAACTCCTCATCATCTATTGAATAGTTCCTCAGATCTAGGAAAGACTATCAAGAGTTTCACTAATCACGGAAAATGTAATTTCGAATTTTTAACTGCAATATAAAAAATTCTGTACACGTACAGAGTGAAGAAGAGTCATGAACAGGGCCATTCATTTTCTAAAAAATCTATCCAACTTTAATGGACGTGTCATTAATGGACAGAGACGTGTCATTTTTTAATGGACGTGTCATTTTCAGAGGAACTCCATTGAATTCAAGTAAGGGGGGAGGGGAAAATAATCATGAAATTTCGAATCCCCTTGAAGTGGAATCGAGCTCAACATTTTCACGTGATACGAATGAGAGGATTCGTTAAGTCACTTCAACTTGCAATCAAAACATGGGCATTGAGCATCAAATTTTGTTGAATTAACATTAAATTGCAAATTCAAGAATAACTTTTCATGATTTCTATTGATTTCTATGGAATAACTGCCCGAAAAATCACAGTTTTCGATTATTTTTTTAACGAAATTTTGAATTTTCAATGAGGAAATTTCAACTGAAATTTGTTATTATCACTTCATCATATTTTTTGTCGGCAAAATTTACCTGTTTTCACGTTCTCGCTATATTCTGCTGCCACATAACTCTTGCCCTTGTTCCTTAAATTGTTCCAAAAATTTTTCAACATGTCAAGAGTACGGGGTCATAAGAAATTTTTCAATAGAACAATATCTATTTTAAACAAGTTAAAAATTGC
>NW_021680520.1:740562-740763 GCF_001412515.2 Diachasma alloeum | reverse complement strand
CCGGCGCCGGATTTAGGGGTTGGAGCTAGAAAATTGCGTTTAACTTTGAGTCCATAGAAGATTCGCGGGTACAATCAAGACAGAATTGGTGGTAAATATTCTAATAAAAAAATATGGAAGAAAAAAAAAAGAAATTCATCGATTCAATGTCAAGATATAAATAGCAACATATATTAAATTCGCTCTGAATAAATAAACAAG
>NW_021680520.1:739886-740461 GCF_001412515.2 Diachasma alloeum | reverse complement strand
AAAAAAAAAATTCATCAACTTCAATTTTTTTAATGGAAAACTTTTTTTTCCCATCTGATCTTCACGCGGCTCTGGGGGATGAACGAATGGGAATAGGGGTAACGTGCCCCAAATATTTTTTGTGTAGAATTTTAAGCTCTACAACTTTGTATGTTACGTTTTTGGACGCACAGCGCGTTATTCACGAGTTATTTCGAAAAAATGGTTTTCAGGGGTAGTTTTTTGGCTTTTTCAACCCCCGCACAAACTTGGGGAACCTTTAACATCCGCCATTAGTTTGATACGCCCAAATCACAAATTGTATCAAAAATGGAGCCTGATTAGCAAACATTCGTATGTTAGACCTTCGTTCATTGGACTATTCCGGACTCACTCAACGCCGGAGAGCCGTTCGGGGTGTCTCCGCGCTTTTGAAAATTCATTCCTCCGTTCCTAACTGAGATTAAGAGATGATACCGATGTCATTTATTAAAAATATAATTCTCAATCGGTAAGCTTTGGTTTCATTACTTCATCTCAATTAGGGAGGGGAGAAATTAATTTTTGAATGAGAAGAACTTGTTCGGAGTTACTGC
>NW_021680520.1:739649-739835 GCF_001412515.2 Diachasma alloeum | reverse complement strand
GGGGAGAAATGAATCTTCCAATCAAGGGAGCCCCTCCGGACTCACTCGACGCCGGAGAGCCATTCGGGATTTCTCCGCGCGTTCGAAAATTCATTTCTCCGTTCCTACTTGAGATTAAGGAATGAAATCGTTGTCATTCATTGAGAATTCAATTCTCGATCGATCGGCATCGGCTTCAATCCTTCA
>NW_021680520.1:738982-739416 GCF_001412515.2 Diachasma alloeum | reverse complement strand
GCATGACGCGCATGCGCATCACCTATTAAAAGAGAATAACAAGGAAGGAAATCTAACCTCCGAATAGTGAATACATGGAATGACTGAAAAATGAAAAGGTGATTTTCGAAGCAGATAAAATGAGCCAAAATCGTATAATTCCTGATAGTGATGAAGAGTTAGGCAGTGAGGAGAATTTATTTACTGATGAGGAGGAGTTTATTGGTGATGTGACATTTGAAGAAAATGGAAATAAAATATTCTCCGATTTTTCAATTACGTTTTGTATCATATTTTTTTATAATTATAACTTTCTTTTTTTTACGAATTCTTAATGATTTTTAAAAATTGTATTTTGTAATTATGATAATTAATTTTTTTCAATTAAAAATACTTCACAAGTTTTTTGCACTACATATTTAATGAATATAATTAATTTTTTCTTCAGAAGTTCC